>NW_013952616.1:292289-309859 GCF_001266775.1 Austrofundulus limnaeus
CATCCAGAGTTTTGCGTGGATAATGACGTACGCAAGGTTTTTGTGCATACGCACTGTTGATACATGAGGCCCCTGATGTTCTTGGTGGTTCCGAAGACTCAACTTGTGACTAAAGGAGGACAGAGCCTTCTCAGATGTAATATTTATACGTTGCTTACATGATTTTACCTTATTGTGTCTTTATTTTGCTGTGCAACACTTTAGCTGCCTTCTGGTGTGCTATATACAGTTTTGATTGATTGATTGATGTGTTGGATACCCTCCTCTTTTCTTTAAACAGCACGTTGGTTTAGTGCCAGTGTTTAAGTTTAGTGATTATGGTTAGTGGTTAGGGTTAGGTTAAAATGTCAGAGGTTGAATGTTTTGCATTATTAGAGGTTAATTAAGGATTAAAGGACATAGTTAGGGTTAGGTTAGTTGTAGCTCGTTTCATGTTTTTCAAAAACATAAGAATGGCTTCTTTTTTCATGTCACCAATTAATGTTGTCARTCGTCAAAAATGTCAATTATTGTTTTTTAAATGTTGAGTGGGGGATATACAATGAGTCAATAAGTGATGCAGAGGGAGCCAGACCAAGTGTCCATGTACAGGGGTTGGACAATGAAACTGAAACATCAGTCATTTTAGTATGGGAGATTTCATGGCTAAATTGGACCAGCTTGGTAGCTAATCTTTGCACATCGCACCAGTAAGAGCAGAGTGTGACGTTTCATTTTGTAACATTTTGTCGAGGAGACGAATCCAAAAACAGACGGAGGTAGAGTTTTGTAATAAGCAAAAATGTTTATTTTAACAAAAATAAACAAAAAGCTGTCGAGGCAGCAAAAAACTAATAACAATGACAACTGGGGGAAAAACATAACAGTAGGTGAAACCAAACAATGAGCCAGTGAGGGTGTGGAGTAAAAGACTAGTATATATACAAACAGAGGGAATGAGGAAATGATGAACACCTGGTGGCTGGACTGATTGGGGATGACTGAGCAGGTGAGGATGAATTACTGATAATTGACGAGGAAAATAGACTGAGGATAACTGAAGGGTGGAAACATGAGAAAACATAAAAAACAACATAACACACATCCTCACACATTTAGCAGGGTAAAAGCACAGTTTTGCTCAAAATATTGCAATGCACACAACATTATGGGTGACATACCATAGTTCAAAAGAGGACAAAGAGTTTGTGCACGTCTTGCTGGCTCATTTGTGACCGAGACAGCAAGTCTTTGTGATGTATGCCATGGTATCCAGGGTAATGTCAGCATACCACCAAGAAGGACGAACCACATCCAACAGTATTAACTGTGGACTCAAGAGGAAGCCGGCTGAAAGGGATGCTTGGGTGCTAACCTGGATTGTATCCAAAAAGCATAAAACCACGGCTGCCCAAATCACGGCAGAATTAAATGTGAACCTCAACTCTCCTGTTTCCACCAGAACTGTCAGTCAGGAGCTCCACAGKGTCAATATACACGGCCGGGCTGCTATAGCCAAACCTTTGGTCACTCGTGCCAATGCCAAATGTTGGTTTCAGTGGTGCAAGGAGCACACATCTTGGGCTGTGGACAATATGAAACGTATTATTCTCTGACAAGTTCACCTTTACTGTTTTCCCCACATCCGGGAGAGTTACGATGTGGAGAATCCCCAAAGAAGCATACCACCCAGACTGTTGCATGCCCAGAGTGAAGTATGGAGGTAGATCAGTGATGGTTTRGGCTGCCATATCATGGCATTCCCATGGCCCAATACTTGTGCTAGATGGGCGCGTCACTGACAAGGACTACCGAACCATTCTGGAGGACCATGTGCATCCAGTGGTTCAAACTAGTGATGTGACGTTCACGAACAATCCGAATCTTTTGAACGGCTCTGTACAAGGAACGATAGGAGCTGAGTCACAGGTAGTATGAGCCATTTGTAGTTTTGTTTATTTTGTTCCTCATAGAATCTTTATTTTTTCATCCTTAAACCGCTCCCGCTTTGCTTTTCCATGGAAAATAGGCAGAGCAATGGAGTACAGAAGCTCACGGGAAAGGGGGAGGGGGTTTCTGCTTGACAAAACACATGGTTCCACTCACGTAATGTGATGACGTAACTTGTTCAAAACTGAATGGCTCTTGTGAACGGCTCTATGAAACAAACAGCTTCCCAAGATCCGGATCCCTTCAAAGAGCCATTTATCCCATCACTAGTTCAAACGTATCCTGAAGGGGGTGCCGTGTATCAGGATGACAACGCAGCAATACACACAGCAAGACTGGTAAAAGATTGGTTTGATGTACTTGAAAGTGAAGTTGAACATCTTCCATGGCCTGCACAGTCATCAGATCTAAATATTATTGAGCCACTTTGGGGTGTTTTGGAGGAGCAAGTCAGGAAACGTTTTCCTCCACCAGCATCACATAGTGACCTGGTCACTATCCTGCTTAAAATCCCTCTGACCACTGTGCAGGACTTGCATATGTCATTCACAAGATGAACTGATGCTGTATTGGCTGCAAAATGAGGCCCTACTACACCATACTAATAAATTATTGTGGTCTAAAACCAGGTGTTTCAGTTTCATTGTCCAACCCCTGTATATGAACTAAGGAAATGGAAGGCGCTGAAATATTAAAAGAAAAGAAAATAGGTTTTCCAAGATGCAACAGATCAATTAAGTCCAATCTGTTTTAGGTCAAGCAAGACATTTTTGCCTTATCTATTTGTATGATTTTGAACTTAAAGATTGAATAAGAAATAATTATCCATTCATCCATTATCTATACCCGCTTCCTCCTTTCAGGGTCGCGGGGGGTCACTGGTGCCCATTTCCAACAGTCACAGTGCGAGGGGCGGGGTACACCCTGGACAGCTCTCAAGTCCATCACATGGCCTAGAAGAGCATTAATTATAAAAAATAATTATGCGGAAGAACATTCAAAAGAACATTGTTTGATGTGATGAAACRACTTTCCTTTTTGTTTTACTGTATTCATCTGAATGAATTGATAAATTGATGTTGCTTCCCATATTATTTTAGAAATTTTGCAGTATGCTTAACTCAATTAAGGTTGTTTTTCATTCAAACTGTCTAAAGATTTATCCATATAAAAATAAMAGATGACAGCTCTTTTGCATTTTTTTAGCTCCTTCCTTTGTGTTCTCCTCAGTCAAACATGAAGAAGTCTGCAGGAGAAAGAGAGATCACAGCGCATAAAATACCGGAGGAGGTGAACCTGAAGCCTTGTCAGGGAACGTATACACAGGCGATGAAAAATGATCGTTCGCAGCCCGTACACAACTTGTTCCCACCTGCAGTCTCTTTAGCTTACAGAGGCTCTTCATCCTGAACTGCTCAATTTTCAAAGTCACTGCCTGGTTTCATATTCATAAYCACTCCTGTATGAATGTCCAATTCTATTTCMGCCCACAGACAAATCACCTGCTCGGACCCGGAATGCTAACCACYGTTCTCTGGGCAGTGATTGATCTCTTTTATATCGCCCCACAGCAACTTTATTTCACAKCTGAAAKCAAACATTAGCAGCCAGACCCCCTTTAATTCCTCTCCCTTATATTTGATCTCATTCCCTTCCTCCGCATTACGTGTCGCTTTATCCGTCTCGTAGCATCGTATCGAGGAATCATCTGTCGTGCAACGGGGGAATAATAGGAGTTCTCCCACACTGGGTCGAAGTGACTTCTCTAAATTCCATTACAACTGAGACATGACTGGTTGCCTTGAAGATAGAAGATAGACAGAATGAATGAACTGCTCTTTGTGTTAAAAAACATAATTGTTGCTGATATTACTATTGGAAATATCCTATATCATAAGGTGCCATAATTTTTTTTTCTCAAGTAAGTTTTATCATTCAAATCCCTTTTTTTTTATTTTACGTGCCATCAAAGATCTTTGCCAAAGACTCTTGGAAAAACAAACCAACTTCTTGAAAATGTATAGCAGTTGTCCATAGTAGGGAAAAAAAGCAATGTCCTATTGATTTATGTGCCATATGATTTCAAACAAAATTGTGGCAAAAACGGAAAGAGGGGGGAAAACACGTTTCAGAATTGTATTTACTTTGATAAGCAGGCATTGTCAGCAAATAGAAATGTGTCATCTTTCTCATTCTTGCTTTCTGTAAGCTTTCATCACTTTGTTTGTCACTTAGCACATGCTTTTGTTTCACCCACTCAGTGTCTGAAGTCGTTTTTGAAGAGCATAGGGCTTCATTGTATATTTYTGTGTCTGTCTATCAGCTTTTTTCCCCCTTCAATTTGTCATTTGTCTTATTCAGATTCTGGAGTTTGGTCTTTTGTCTCGACTCTCAAATAAAATATTTCTCTCTAACAGTATGTAGGTGGAAAAACGGATTATTGTGAGCTGTACTTTTTGGGGTGCRAAAAGTACATCATTGTACCAACAAAGTCTGGTAAAGTCAGGGTATTTTTTTCACAATGATAAAAACAGAGCATGGGAAACCTAAACCTGTAAGAAACCTTTTATAACTTTTGAAAGACACATCATCAATAACATTCAATTCTTCTGTTCTGGAGCCCTTTCATGGTGAAATATTTAATATTTTGTATTATCATGTGAAATGTATAGCACTGGATCTTAATTGCATAKGATTTCATGTAAATCCCTATTTAAACGTATGTGAAACCTCTGTAGTCAGTGATAGTCTCCATGGTAAATGTATGAAGTAGCATATTTTAAGTGAACACCATGCCAGTTCTCATATGAAGCCAATGAAAATTCCAGTGTGACACCTATGATATCACATTTGAAAATAACAGGATTTCATATAAACCCTGTTTAAACTTAACTTTGTTATAACAAAGCAAAAAGCTGTCATAGTTGCAAAAACTTACAAAAAAAATTCTAGAGGAGACACATTGGTACAAGGAGAACTAGACATGGCATAAAGCACAACAGTGACTGAGGAAGAAATAACTGAACACGGGTAGAMAAAAGAAAAAAACATGAAACACAACAAAATAATAATAAAAACAGAAAACATTAATTATGACTGTGAAGCCACTTTAAAATATTACGTGATACTTAAGATTACATATGAAAAAAAATAMAAATTCAAATGAATCCCATGGGTGAAACCCATGAAAATTCATCAAGACATTTTATAATTGTATGTGCAAYGTTATGTGAAACTTGTGAAAAGCCAGCTGTGATGTTTTTGTAAATCAATGKTATTAAATGTGAAGTATTACATAAATTCCTCACATATTTTCTTTGAACATCCAATATGAAACCCATGTAAACTCATGAGAAGTCCCAGGAAAATTACAGGGTTTCATAKGGACCCTGTGTAAGAACTAATTTGGGATTTAGGTGAAGCCCATAAAAATACTATTTTCTAGAGGGTGGTGAAAAAAGAAAAAGGAAATTCAAAAAATATAGATTAAAATGTCCTGATGCATCTCAGTAATCCAGGTAGAAAAAAAAAATCAAAAAGAAAAAATAAATAGGTTCTCTGGATGGGTTCTTCTTTAGGGGAACATTTTGTCTCTCCTCCAAGAGACTTCTTCAGTCTGATGAGTTTCAGGTGAACTCAGCCTTATAAGCACTGCYTCCACATGGTGGACAAACAGTTGTCTTTCTCCTACAATGCTGTTAATTATTGCAAGTATGACTCAGCCCCCTGTGAGCAAAATGGGTGAATCAGGGCCCCAACGATACCCAACACAAATAGGGAAAGAGAGACAAAAACAAAGGGACRTTGAACCCCGCTTGCACTCACTACATACACATAACAAAACACCAAAAAACCACAGCCAAAGCATCCAAACCAATAAGTCAGGTGATGGGGCACATGACCCTCTATGAAAAATAGAGCTAATCAAACCTATTGTTAAGCGATGGCCCTCTTTTGCATATGACTAACCTGTTTGTCCACCATGTGGAGGCAGTGCTTTTAAGGCTGAGTTCACCTGAAACATCAGACTGAAGAAGTCTCTTGGAGGAGAGATGAAACGTTTCACTAAAGAAGAACCCATCCAGGGGACCTACTTTTTTTTTTCTTTTTGATAGTATAAAATATATTGTTAAACTTGTGGATATATTAGAACTTTATGTGAACCTTTGTAAAGTTCTGTTGAAATTTAAATTAATTTATAGTTAATGCTAAGCCCATGTTGAAATCATGGGAATTTATTAKGATTTTGCCCAGATCCATGTGAAGCCTCATGTGAATGTGACGCTCAAGTGAAACTAGTGACCAGTGAATGATTGGTGACTGGACTAGACCCAGATGCAGACAACACAAGGACTCGAAAGGAAAACTAAATTAAAAAAATAAATAAAACAAAAAGCCGACAAGGCAGCAAAACTTMCAAAACTCAGGAGTTGAACATGTAACACAAAGGAACACGAGGGAGATCGAGACATAAAGTTGGGAGCCAAAATACAATGAACTGCTGAGGTAACTGGTGGCAGGAGACAGMACAGAAAGAGCAGTGGTGAGTGAAAAGTTGAGACACCTGTGCTGATTGCTGCCTGGGAACAGGTGGAAGTGGCAGATTAACTGGAACAAACACTGGGAAGCTGACTGAAGGTTAATGATAAATGGCACAGGGAACACAGGTAAACTAAACAGGAAATAACACAAGAAAAAGACAAACCTAAAAGAACACAGAGGACTAACACAAAACCATTTACAGTAAAACACAGATTTTGCCAAAAACACACACAGACAAACATATCTAGTAGTGGGCTCTATTAATCACAGTGCACGGTTTAGCTGAGTTAAACTTAAAGTCAGAAAAACATCAAATTCCACCTGAAGGACCACGAAACATATTGTGCTAAGGCACTTATAGCAGACTAAGAATGGAGCCATTATCCCCTCATGGAAGGAATGATTTTTGTCACTCTTCCCTAGCTAAAATGCTAGCTAACAGCTTGATTTGAGCAATGGGACAAAGTTAAGCAAGAAGACACAAGTAAAAAAACTGACCTTTTTAACAATGCTGCTAAATTTCCAAGTCTGTCAAAGACCTTGACCCTCCAGCAATGATTCAGCTGAACTTTCCTGTATTTCCTGAAGTCAGGTGTGTCCAACTTTGTGCTGGGAACGTCTTTTTATGTTACAATATCAGTGAATCTCCAATGAATCCATGCCTCTTATATAAATATTTAGGTTACTTTTGAGAGAGCAGCAGATTGTTTTTGGAAATACTATGCATGATGTCATGAGTGGAGATCACCATTAGATGTGATTAGAGTTTCTGTGAACCCTGAGTAAAACGCTGTGTATTTCTGTAAAATTCCAAGTTGTAAAAAACTACAGTTGTTATTCTTTAGTTCAGCTTCAAGACTGAACAGCCAAAACAATTGTTCTTTTAAACAATGGCACATTAAGAAACACAACCAGTACCTTTCAGATCTACAGTGCATCTGGTTCACATGAATAATTTGTTTGTGGAAACTGAATGCCAAACTGCGTGTCTGCAAGGTTGTGTTTGTGTGTGTGTGTGTGATCTGTCTTCACGCAACCATCTGGCCAGAGTCTGAAACACTTACTGCAGGTAGAACACAGTTGGTCCTGCCAGGTGTCACAATGGCCTGGTGGCCAGGTGGCAGGGCRTCCTGCCAAGACTTTTTCCTGTCTGGATTCTGGATGGCAGTTATCACAATTAAAGCAAAATGCCACTTTGTCATTGAGATTTTTTTTATTTAAGTTACTTTCACATTGACATTGAGCATCTGACCTTTGCAGCAGATGTTGTGCTTGAATGCACAACCAACCAACTTCATTTTGCTGATTTTTTTTAGCTGTTTTATTTTGGTCCTCACTCACAAACATGTAAAGACAATCCAAAATTATGTTGCATGACATGAACCAGAACCTTTGTGGTGTACAGCCCCTCACTGTAACCTGTCAGTCATCAGGATATTTATGTCATCCTTCCTGTTTTGAAAGGTACTAAAGATTTTGGTGAATATGATGAAATATTTGTAGATTGTGCCATGAGGCAGAATCTTAGTGRCAGGCTGAACAAAATGTTCCTGTCRRWGTACAAACAGAACAAATTCATAATTTAAAGGTAATACACTAAGACGTTACGTTTGAGTTTAAGAGAAATCAAGTTACCAACAAGCAAAACCATTCTTAGAAAAAAGCCTATCACCCATTGAATTCTACATTAGTATTTTAAAGTAAGATCATTTTACGTTGAGTTGTAACTGTTTTGGTCAAGCAAACATGCTGTAAGATGTCTCCCTCAGAGAATGTTGTTTATGACTTTCCACATCAGTGTTTACTCAATATCAAAAAAATAAGTAAATTGCCCGGAAACGTTGATTAGCTGTGGTGGCCATCTTGAATTGGAAGTTAATCAGTATAGATGTAGATTTAATGAATATAATCCTGTAAGTCTTCTAGTAGCTCATGGGATATTTTGCTAACAGGTAAACAGGATTGAGCCTAAAAGGTAATGCCATGGTAAAGAGTTTGCGCATAAAGTAGCACTTTGAGTGATGTTTCCCTGGCTGCTACCGCAACAATTAGCTCAATGTCTGTAAAAATGTCTGAATTACTGTGTGTCAATTGGCTGAAGCAACCACCGTAAACTGGGTTCTCTCTCTCTCACTCTCACTCTCTCTCTCTCTCTCTCTCTCTCTCTCTCTCTCTCTCTCTCTCTCTCTCTCTCTCTGTCTCTCTCTACATACTGTATAGTCAGTTAACTATTACATTTTATCACTGCTGCAACACACTGTATTTGTGGCATTAGAAGAAGCCTTTAAACTCCATGGGTTAGTRAAGAAGAATAAATTCCATCTCATGGCAGCCCTTTCTCATTGCTGGACCGATGATTGATGCAGTATTAGGGCAACAACACCTATCTGGCCATTGTCTATTCAAGCTCCGAGGCATGTGGTTAAAAACACATGCAGGTACCCTGCAGTGCAGTGAGTCTGCTCTCAGTCTCTTTGTTTCTCCCTCTTCCCCTTTAGATGCATGTAGGTGTTGGGACGGTAGTCCATGAGTCAAGATAACCAAGCCTGACAGGTGCTTCTCCTCATTATTCAAATAGATTCTCCACACTGTGAGAGGGAGTGATAGATGAAGTGCCTTCATGTGCCTCACTCCATAACTTTACTGCACATACAGAAAGCTGGGTAGTCGGAGGGAATGTTGCAGCAAATCTATTAGGGTCGTAATAATATACTGTGCCACCTCACCAGATTAAAACATCACCATTTTTTTGTCCAGTTGAAAACTGTCTTGTGAACCCACCAAAAAGACTTTGTCTCTTTCGGGGGAAATATCTGCACCACTTTAAATTGTTTACATAGTAGCAGGCACTATGGTCATACATCTCTGCAGCAACGTGTGGGGAAGAGTGTCTGTTCATTTATTAAAACAGATCAGACTTCATCCTGATTTCACATCATGAKTTTTTTCAGTTTTGAAGCTGAGAAAAAGAAGGTTTGAACCTCTTGTCAATTCATTTGAGCTGAAAGGACAAGCACTGGTCACACTTTGAGGGGAACTGTACAGTTTTCTATATTCAGTGTTCAGTTTTCTTTTTAAGAGTCCCCTGCCCCTCTCCATACAGGCTCTTTAACTAGCTCTGTCAGTGTGAAGAATGCTTCTCTGTAATAAACAATAATACTATAAAATACATTTCACTCTTGTCTTTTTTAGTTTGTKGTTTTCACTACTCAAACAGCTGTCAGAGCACATCACTGATACAGTGTGTTGTAATTTACATCATTTCTCCTGTAATTTTATTGTGAAATGTTTGTAGCCATTTGAATTTTCATAAAAGGTTATTTTGTAATAGCCTGTGGTAAAATGTGTTTATTAGGAATAGGTTAAAAACTGGTAATACAATTAAAAACCAACAAAATGAGTGTCTTTTATTTAATAAAAATYCAGTTACCTGAATACCTGTTTGTTCTGATGAAAAAAAAACAACAACATAAAGAAAAGGTAACTTTACAAACATTTTGGCATAAGAAATCAAAATAACGCAACAATTTAAAAAAAATTAAATATTTACTTTATGTCTTATAAAAACTTAATTTAAAATCAATTTTAAAATATTTTTGCAGCAAACAAATAAAAATTAAAAGGTAAAAGTGAAAAATGCTTTCTTTGCACAATGCAATGTTTCCCTAACTTTTATCAGGATTATCGGGCAACACCCCTTGAAACTAGGGCTGTGTATTGGCAAGAATTTGGCGATACGATACATATCATGACAGAGGGGTCACGATACGATATATCCCGATATATTTCGATACTKTAAACAAGGCGATATATTGCGATATTTTCGGTCCAAAAATTCTATTAAATAAAAACCTCTTACTGGAAAAAAAATGAAACGAAAAACCAAAATTCATTGTCTCAGAAAATTCTAATCACAATCTAAGATCAGTAAACAGATGATATGAAGCTGCTGCACAGAGTTTCTGGGATCAGCTGACCTACATCCAGAACATGATTTGTATAACTATGGGTCGAACAGCAGGGCAGTTCCCGAAGAAAACCAGTTAAGAAATTGAGAAGCTAAACGAGTTCAACTGTTTTTGAAGCGAACACAGCAGGATAAAGTACATGGACTTTGATGCGATCATCAGCCGGACATTGAGGCAACAGACAGTTTTATGTCACGGGGGGAGTGCCGAGCTCGCTCGAGGTGATAGACGCATGCGCTATATGCGTAACTTGAAAGCTGACTACAGTTGGAAAAAAGAGCGCATGAGACACTTAATTTGTCTTAAAATACAGACATTCTGACAAATAAGTAACTGTTGGTAACCTTACCTCAGCTTAGAAGGCAGAGGGTGTCGGTCTTTTCTGCTCAGATTCAGCTATCGGAGCATGAAGCTAATGTTTTCTTACAATGCTAATGCTCTCTTACTCTCTGACGCTCAAGAGGTAGAGGAGCCAAATGGCTGGCTCACTGCTGCCAACTAGTGGTCAGAGGCTGAACTACAACATAAAAATGAACGGCTGGCAGGAAAGTTGACATTTTAACCTTAATAAAAAAATTGATACAGGGCTTTAGAATATCGATACAGTATCGGGAAATGAAATATCGCAATATTTCAGTGTATCGATATTTTCTTACACCCCTACTTGAAACCCACTCACTCCTGGATGTCTGGCCTTTGCATCGTTGGTTTTGAGTAACCGTGACCCCCCAGAGGAATTTCATTGAATAGTCCTGGTCTAAWGAGACCCATGAGAAAGCAGACAGGAGAACTGCCAGTCAGTTGAGTTTGTGGCAAAAACATTTTTTTAATGTAAAAATCTTATCTTGTATAGACCCAGGATTTCATCTCAACATGTCCCAAAAAATATATGTCTTGCTATAACCCTAATTTGTATATGCCCTGGCCCCCACCACCCTGGGCACCAATAGTTACATTACACTGACATTTACAATGAAATATCACCCTCTTAGCAGCTTTATACCCTCGCTTATTTTTTTTCTCTCTCCGTAAGCCGGAGCTATTGATCTAAATATCCCATTCATTCTGCTTTGCACCAAATGCTGCCGACCCGCACGCAACAGATCCCTAACAACCAGAGATAAATGAATATCCATTACGGAGCTTAAGCCGGGGCCCCCTTTTCAGGGGCCAAATTAGATTCTAATAGATGTCCTTGGTAGTATAATCACTTTGACCCGCTAACAGTCTCTTATTTAGTGGCCGGCTGGTGGGACAGGAAGGGGCTTTCAGACAGTGGAGATTTGAGGTAGAATAAGCACGATTTGGATCAATCAGCAACACTGTGTGCATGCGAGTGAGAGCGAAAGAGAACACACATGTGACCTTCAAAGTGGAGGAGGGAAACAATGATGCATTATTAGGACCCTCGTGGATTATTGATACCACAGTAGCAGGTGGCGCCCGCCTGTAAGAAGGCTGGTTCAAACGTATTGTTTTACACCTCTAGTCGTGTGAAAGATAACTCTTCCACAAACAATAATCACATAAYGCTGGAATCTGTGAAAGATCAAGACGCAGCCGGGGAGGTTAGCTCAGCTTATATTAACATGACAAACTGAAGCAGATGGAATTGCTTGTCACTGTCTCAGCAAACAATAATATAAAGAAAAAAACACAAGTTTTGTAGCTGGTAGACTTTGTGACATTTTCAGCAGACTGATTATACATGCTTGCAATGTGGCTCTAACTGAAACAAGCAATCATGATTTAAAAGGAACTGCCTCCCTCTTGTATAATAACTGCTTTTAACAATTTGAAGTTAGTTATGTCTGCTAAAAAAAAAAAACTTCCAGAAAGTAAACTGTCAAGATCTATTTTTTTTTTTTTTTTGTTATTAGGTTTTATTCTTCTTTTACCTATGCCATGGAAGTTTTGTTTTTGGTAGTGTTTACTTCTACAAGACTACTCAGAAAGTTGTGGATGGGATTTTCATGAAATTTTCAGAGCTTGTTGTGGTTGTCACAAAGAGCAACTCATTCAATTTTTTTGGTGATCTGGCAACATCTGGCAGAGCCAATCAGTATCCAGCAAAACTTGGTTCTACCAATCTTAGCGGCACACTGTTGTTTCCCCGGCATAACTGACCATGGAAGGGGGCTTAACGAAATGAGGTTTTGGGGTTTTATGATGYTGATAGTTGTCGATGTTGGGGATAGTATATAGCACTATGTTACTAATCATATGTTGTAACCACTTATCCTGTGGCTACACTTTCTGCTCCATGACTGGAAGTAGCAGTACTTTCGGTGACGGTTTAGCAGGAGGAGGTCCATTTTTGTTAGCAGCAGAATGCCCTCCTTGGATAGGGATAGGTAGGGGAAACATTGCTAGGGTTTTGGCAGAGGTGTGCACTCCCCGAGTGCTCCTATATTCTTTTTGTTTTGTGATGGTTCTGTTCCTTTGTGCTTACATGTGCTATTCCCTCAATACTTTCCCAAAGCCAGTTCCTGGTCCTCTGTCCTGCCCCACATACACCTGTTCCCCATTCCTATTAGTCCCAGCCATCTCCTCATCAACCCCAGCTTATTTAGTCTACCAGTCTTCATTCCATCTTCAGCTGAGCATCGTGTTTGTACTTCATGCCCTGTCTGGTTCTCCAGTACCTAGTCCTTGTAAAGGTTTTTGCAGCCATGTCAGCTTTTGTTTTCATTAGTAAAGTTTTATTTGTATTGGAGCTCTTCTTGTCAGTCTGCATTCTTGGATCTAACCTCCTACAATCATGATATCAGGTTTGGGTGTAAAGTTTAGTACTCAATTTCAAGCAATACCAGACAATACTCRGAGACAGGGTATAAAAGGTAAGTGAGTTTATTTACAGTGGGTTTGTTCCAGAGATTTCCCTGAAAGGTAAGGGGAAGTAGTTASAATGGTTCCACAGGAGAGTTGTTGCAKAAGATAATGTTTAGTTTGTTTTCTTACAGGTTTAGGAGATGGAGGCAGACTCGGAAGGAGAGGCAGGATGAATCCAGGAGGTGAGTATTTCGGTGTGCTCTTGTTTTCCAGGTCTGAGAGTGTGTTCCAAGGTAGGCGGAGAGGCAGAGGCTTTGGCTGAGGTCTTACAGGAGGTTGGAGATCCAKGCACGAGGAGTTGAGTTCAAAGGTAGGTGAGTCCACGACTCTACTTGAAGATTCCTTATAGAAAAACACAGGAGATTAATTTACTAGAAAGTTTCACACTTAGAGATAACTGAGGCCTATGTCTTAAACAGTACCAAGGTTACTGAATAATCCGGCGAGGAATGGATCTCTCCCAGAAGCTTAAATARTCAGCCCAGCTCATCAGCCATCATCCAGGACAGGTGAGTAATTGAAGCTCCGCCCACCAACTCTCAGACTCTGTAGGACAAGGTAAGAGACACACATACACACCAAAACCAAATCCTAACACATGATAGTAATCAGGGCCGTGCACTAAAGGGGCAGGTGCTCAGAGTAAAAAAATGGGCAAGAATGACGGCATTGTATGGTGGAATTTTAAGCAAGAAAAGTAAGGATGGAGATACACAACTGAACCAAATCTAGGGAAAACTACAGTATCCACAAAGCCATACATATGTGTTATTAATTAATTAATTAATTAATTTTCACTCAGCAGGACTCTTTTCATTACAGTGAAGTAGTGAGATGTTTCAAAACTGCACATGTGCAACATATGTCAAATAGTTAGACCACCTGACAGATTTTGATCGTACACACAATCCTCCAAGCAAAAAGTCTGTTTTAGTTATTTGTTTTTATTTAATTATACTTATTTTTATGTCCTGGGGCTCTGAGATGTAAAATAAACTTAAAGCTGACTTTTTGAAAAATATCTGCTCATAAACCTGCGAAATGAATGAAAATCTGTGCAATTTACAGACAACCTGTACAACTTGACATGTATGAACAGCTCATGACACAACAAACTAACAAACTACTATCTGAATGATCAAGGGCTAAATCACCATCTCAGAAGTGATGGGGACACATTTTTCAGAGGTCTACTGAGTGATTTATCAAATTCTCATGTTCAGTCACTTCTCTTTAGTGGCTGAAACACATACAACAACCACAGTCCAGCATCAGGAGACTGACTTTATTTCTTCATACTATTTACTAACTAAATCTAAAGTTTTATCTGAYWAACTCTGGTTGAGTTGACACAATGACCCTCCAACATCTACAGGCAAATGTAAATGATCACACTGAAGATGTTTAACTGTTCAATAAAACACGTTCACTGTAAACAAATTATTACTTAGCACACAAAATGTTAGTGATGTGGTAGCATATTATTAAGCCACATAAATTAATTTAATGGCATGAACAAAGAAAATGACAGCATTTAACACATCAACAGTTTAGTCAAATATGACAACACAAATGTGCAAAATGAATCAAGCTAAAGAAAAACATGACTCCTGCTGCCTATAAGAACAAATAATGCAATACAAGTCAAATATTTGAAAATTATTATTATTGAAACTCTATGATTTGGTTATAATATTTTACAGGTTATGCATAGGGCTCACAAAAACACATCATCATATTAAATTTAGGTTAAAAAACGAGCTGTTTGTGAAACCTAAATTTAGAACCAGTTTGAAGGAAYGGTGTTCTTCAATYCAAGGAAAAATATTATGGAATAATCTGGAGAGTGATGTAAAGATGCCAGATCAATGTATGTTTCAGAGAATGACAAAAGTTGTTCTGTTGAAGAAATATGAAATAGTAGCCTACAGTATAATGTATGTCTGTTGCTTGAGAAGGATTTAATGTTGTTTTTGTAATAAATAATTAAAGTTAATGAACTAAACTAAAAGAAATAATTAACAAATAACCCTAAATGTCTAATTATAAACTACATATTTAACATTCATGCCAGTTTTTTGCTTTTGAACTAAAACAATCAATAATCTCTCTATAAACAATTACAAAATATTATCAGTTCAATTTCCTTTTCTAAATAGAAATAATAAGATAAAAAATATTTTGAAGTGTGAATGAGAGTACTTCTGAAATATCTGTTAAACACCCTGTCCTCACACTTGCCTGGTTTCTCCCTTCAGTAAATTATAATCTGTTCTTCCCTGAGAAGACTCTCATCATGGTCCCTGCAGGATCTGGTCTAAAGTCTCCTCCCTGACTTTGTTCTTTGTACTGTGGCAATAAAGATTTATTTTAAATRTGCGGAAAAACAAACCAGCACAACTTCTGCACAGAGACTAAAGAGGATTGGGTTTATCTCTATTAACTAAGCAAGAGATGTAATATAGGTCGGCTAACAACAATGTTTTGTTAACTAGCTTAACATATTGTCATGTAGCCTCTTAAGTCAACAAGTTAGTTAACATTATCTGCCTCAAACAGTATGACTCAACTTACATGGATTGTTTGGAAAAACTGTGCAAAGTTTCTTTGCCTTGCTGGCTCTAGCTGGCTTCATCTCTGCAGCAGCAGGACRTCTGCTCTGCTCTGATCCGCATGCCGTTAGCTCATGGTGCGTTTAAAGACAGCTGGAGGAAAAAAAACATTACCGATTCTTTTTAACAGATTAAACTGTTGTAATGACTGAAAAAAGTGCGGAGGACAGAGGGCAAGGGACGTCTGTTACGCATGATAACTGAACAGTTAGGTAAAAAGTGCTTCTCCTCTGCTCAGAGCTCGGTCATTTCCTCCTCCTAGGTGTTAGAGGCGGGCATATGAATAAAAAAAAACTTGACCAAAAGGGCACTTCAAGGCAAAGGGCAAAAGGGGCAGGTGCTCAAGCCCACCCCCGCACGTGCCTGATAGTTATGAATAGGTGTACATTTACAACTAACTTTTGGAGTAAACTCCCTTTAACAAGACCACCAAAGCCAACTGATCTGCACAGATATTGAGCTAAAAATTGGTGTGGTGCAGCGGCAATTGCTCTGAGACTGCAAGGGAAGCTCAGCTTCCCCCTAAAATGTAAAAAAATACGTTATCAAATATACATTGTTGTGTGTTCATGTCATTGACTAAATATGCGCTATAACGTGCTCAACTTTTGTTCAGAATCAGCTTCTTATAACTGGTAACGACGCAGCTTTCCTCTCCCTCAGTCCCGCTGCTTCACAGAGCTTTAAACAGTCGGACGCTGAGCTTCCACAGACTTCAACAGTGAAGCAAAAAAATGCAGTGAAACGAGACGAGTCATTGGATAAATGCTGGGCTTTGTCCCGCCCCTGGACGCTCAGCATCTCTGGGGGTCTATGGAGCAGTGGGCGGGTTCGGACGCCCAGATTCTGCATGATGATTGGATGATCTGTCTGAGCCTGAATCCCTTTTTGATTGACAGCGAAATGAGCGTATCAGAGATCTTTTGGTGTAAACATTCAGTGGGAGCAGTTTTTAGTTTCATTTCTGTTCTGAGCTGAACCGGAGAGACTTTCCTAATCCTCTTAGTGGCATTTTCTTTGTTAAAAATGACTAGCAACAAATTGAGTTTTTATTTCTGGTGGGTTTTATTGTATCTGCTTGTGTTTGGAGACAGACTTCTATCACTCTTTCTGACGTCTATCACAGTTTCTGTCCAGCTGAGCTCCTCCACCGTCACAAAGCACTCACAGACGGACACACTTCACATTAGCCTCATGCCACTCCCAGCTAGCGAGTTAGCTAGGTAGCAAGCTGCACGTAATGGCAGAGAGTTTGAATGTTGTGGACCGGATTTTGGAGAAACCATTTGATGCAGTCTTATTTACAAAGAAAAACTTAGAGTGAAGGGCTCGACACACGGGGAGCGACAAACTACATCGATTAACGACTGCCATCGCAGCCAGGGTGAAACCCGACACACGGTATGCGATAGCGATGGCAGCGTTGCGAATTGCGCTCTCAGGTCGCTTGTCTTCATGAAATTTGATTGGTTCTTGACTCTGAGGGGGGGTGTGCATTACAGACGTGTAAACCAGAGCCCTATAGAAAGAGAGTTGCGACACTCCCATTGACTTCCATAGAAAGAATGGAATGCGGAAGTCACGTGGTTCATGGAGCCTCAAATAGTTCCAAACAGAGCGAGAGGCTCCATTGAGCGCAGTTAATTTTCAATGTTTCCGAAGTTTTTTCCACCGGTAAGTTTTGAAT
>NW_013952616.1:310564-312501 GCF_001266775.1 Austrofundulus limnaeus
GAAAATGATCTGTGACAGGCTCACAGATCATTTTCTTGAAATGAAACGGAGGGTAGAATTTATAACACACATTTTATGATGTAGGCCGAAACTGAGCTTCCTCTCCTTGAAAGATCAGCATCCGACACTGGTGTGGTGGTAGCTGAGAGTCATCTCTAGGGTGTAGGGGAGTGGTGGCGCAGAGGTTAGAGAAGATGTGTCTGTGATTGGAAGGTTGCCGATTCAACTCCCTGAACCAACCAGCCCCACTTTGGACCCGAGCAAGTCCCTTAACCCCTCAGCTGCTCCCTGGGCACTGTAACTGGCAGCCCACACATGTGGGTTCACGTGTGTGATGGGTAAAAGGCAGAGAATTAATTTCCCCTCTGTGGGACAATAAAGGCTAAGAAATGAAAAAAAAAATCTAACACACACACTCTGAGCACTAACACATTTGTAAAATTTTGCATGAGTTTCTGCATACASTTATTTACAAGGTTTGAAAAAAACAACAAATATAATGCCACCTGTTAGGTTCAAACTTTGGGAGGGAAGGTGTTGGGTGACGTGCATTCCTTTGAGGCCTTTCATTTACATGTTGCTTCACGTACGGTTTGCAACATTGATCGCATTTTACTTGAACATTCCTCCTCCAGGAATAAAGACCTTGCATGAAAAATAGCTGCTCTTTTGCCTGGTGGCTGGCTATGAATAAATTTTCAAACTTTCAACATCTTATCAAACCTCCTTGTGAGAGCAGGTTGGCAAAACTGCCACTGAGAACAACAGTCACCAGGAGGGTGCACAAACCAAAGATGGGGGCGGTGGAGGAGTGGGTTATCTGTCGGTGGTTTATGGAGTGGATTGCAAAACTATTCACCTCACTTGGTATTCATACAGTATTTTTATATAGCCTGGAATGTCTCTATGAATGGATTTTCAGTTTGATTATACGTTTACATCAAATAATCCAAATTACTGATGTTAGATGATAGGGGTACAAAAAACTTGATTTAAATAATTCTGCAAAATACTTATTTTTTTATAATTATTTAACCATGCAAATCCCATTGAGATCACATATCTCTTTTGCAAGGGCAGCCTGGGCTTGAAGGCAAGCTATTGYACATGTTTGTGGTCTGTGGGGGAAACCAGAGTACTCAAAGAAAACCTGTGCAAGCAAGAGGACAACATGCAAACTCCACACAGAACGATCTGAACCAGGGATCAAAACCAGGACCTTCTTGCTGTGAAGCGTCTGTGCTAACCACTGAGCCGTTGCCAATATAAATGATATGGGAAAGTGGTGCATGTATTCTACTTTGCTTTGTAGCCCAAACCATTACCTTTAGAAGCCACACCATTTAGMAAATAAGAGCCTCCTGTGGACCATCTATGAGATGACCTCACTGTGCATACACTCATTGTAACACACACCAGAAAAAACCCCGGTCCAACATGTTTAAGCAGGATGAGCAGRGTTCCCACTGGTCCTTGRAATCCTTGAAAGTTTGGGAATTTGAAAAATTATTTCAAGGYCCTGGAAAGTTWGTGAAAACAGCCAARAATTACACTTGTCTGTTATGATTCTGTCRCTGTCTRCCCAGATCATGCCTCAGTTTAGTTTTATTRTYTTATTTCRTGTTCCRGTTTCTCCTCAYAGTCTTGTTCCCAGCCTTTCAGCTCACATCCAGCTCCTGCTCATTGCTCTCGCCCCTCCCATCATAGAAACCCTAATCAAGCTCATTTCACTCACCTGTTTCCTGCAGTATATAATCCAGTCTCACTCTCCAGTTCACTGCCAGATAATCATCAGCCTCGCCTATGATCTTCCATCATTCCTGTCCCTTGTCCTGCTCTTGCCTCATGTCCCCGACCTTGCTCATGTCTCCTGGTTTAACACTAGGACTCCCAGCATTTTCCAGAAACTCCTTCATTTACCAGGACCTTGTCAAATG
>NW_013952616.1:313384-316726 GCF_001266775.1 Austrofundulus limnaeus
CCGTAACATAGACCTTGAATGTTTTTTGGGGATTGAAATTCTCTATTGACATGACTGATTTTCGTCATCTTTTAAAAAAATTAACTATAAAATTAATAATAATGTACATTGGATAACAATACACAACAATGTGGATAACTCAGGATTACAGTAAACAGACGTCATTGATTTGGACTCAACAACTTCTATGAGTTTTTCATTGAATTTACATTACATTAAACCTGTTTATTGGTAACATTGTGCAGTAGGTAATTGCCGTTGGTGGTTCTTGAATTTGAGGAAATTGGTACTGGAAAGTCCTTGAAAGGTCCTTGAATTTTATGTTGACCAAGAAGTGGGAACCCTGGATGAGGCAAGACACAGCATGAAGACGAAGGAACTTGCCACAAAGGTCAGAGACAAACTTGTGGAAAAGTACAGAACAGGAGTAGAGTTTGAAAAAATCACAAATCCTGAACATCGAATGGAGTATCAATGAATTCAATATTAAGAAATTGAAAGATGACACCACCACATCCAACTTTCTCGGAGAAGGATGTCCACCAAATTAAGGAGGAGTTTTATAGAGGCAACAAAGAGGCCAGCAACAACCAGAATGGAGCAAGGCAGCTCCAATAGGAGGCTGTATCTACAAGTCCACTAAACTGTACACATGTAGAAAACCTTGACATGGTCTGAGGAGACTAAAACTGAACTTTTYGTTCATCAATGACCACATCAAATGTAACACTTTTCATTATGCTTAGACAACTATTCCCATAGTAAACCAAGGTAATATCATGCTGTGGAATGTTTTTTTATCAGAATAGACCAGATAAACGGTCATTTTAAAAAAGACTGTTGTAGATAAATATAGAAAAAATCTTGAAGAAAAACCTCCTTAAGTTTTATAAATATTTGAGACTGGGAGAATTGTTCTCATTTTAGCAGAACATTGACTTTAAACACTGATGTAGCATCACTCTTATGGCTTAAGAAGAACCAACTTAATGTCCTACAATGGTCAAGTATAAAACCCAGACCACAATTCAAGAGAGAATCTCTGGTTTGATTTGAAGATAGGTTTRGTTGTCATATTTCTTGTTTGTTTCACACAAAAACATGTTTTTGCATCTTTAAATTGGTTGTTTAAATCAAAAGACATAAAGTCCACAAAGTCCCTTTAAAATCCAAGTTATAAGGCCACCAAAAATAAATAATCCATGTGGGAGTACAGTAAAGGTTTTTGAAACCCACTTCTGCTCACTTGCTGTATTTTAAGTTGAGCAGAGGCTCAGGACTTCAGTTATCTTCACACAGAAAAGATCAAACGCCACACCAAACCACCCGCCGATGCAGATGGAGCAGTGCGGGATTCATCAGGTCACTGATCCAGCAAAAGTGCCTGACAGCAACAGCCCTGGAAGTAAAAGGAAGCATTTTTATTTTTCTTGAAATGAGAGGTTGGGTCTTTGTGTGTGCTCTCAAAAAAGTGTGAGGAAAAAACTAAAGTCCAGCTGCAAAATTGTCAAAAATTTAAATGTTAAATTGCAGAACAAAAGAAAAACTCCAAGTAAAATAAACTAATTCAGAAAAAATAAAACTTGTAATTACCAAGCACAGTTTTGAAAATAGTTCCATGTTGCAGGGAAGAAAAAAAATCCTCATATATGAGAAATCATTATTTGTATCAGGAGTAACACATTGTTAATATTACAACAGTTGTTGTTAATCACACAACAAATAACTGGGGGGTTATTAAAGTTAACCAGGGGCTTCTTTTCAATTCGGTTTGAAGTTATTATCAAAGCGTTATCAGTCATTTATTATACATGTTGCTACAGAGAGAGAAGGGGTAAAAATCTAGTGTGTGTGTGTGTGTGTGTGTGTGTGGTCACATTTTTTTACTACATTGTGGGAACCATTTTCCAGAAAAAGGCAGCCTTGTGGGGACCAATGTGTATCGTGGGGACTAAAGCCTGGTTCGCAGGTACAGACGCTAATTTCAGGTGGGGGCTTCGGATTAGGAACAAGGTGTGAATTGAGTTTAGGTTAGTTTTAGGGTAAATGGTCAGGGTTAGGCTATAAAATGACCAGAAAACGAATGGTCAATCCACGGTCCCCACAGGGATATAAAAACAAAGCTGTGTGTGTGTGTGTGGGGGGGGGGGTACTTTAGATGGTATAATCTGCTGTCAGAAATATCTTATAAGAAATGAAAAAGTCCTTTCTGCATACATTTATCTTTTTGTGGCCAAAAAATGTGCAGATCAAATTAAAGGGGGCATATCATGTAAAACTCGTTTTTAACGCTTGAATGCRTTTAGTTATGAATGTGGAATATGAAGGAGTGCCAAAAAAACAACCTAGTCTTTCCTGGTTCTAGATATGTTTATATTCTGTTTGGGTCAAATTTTTCAAACTGTTCAGCTTTCTCTATTTTCTATGACGTTTCCTGGACTATTACTTTTACAGAAGTAGAGGTTGCAAACTAGCAGGGCCCAAACATGCCGGGACAATGGAGGGAAGTTTTCAGGAACGTGTCTCTATCAGGCGAGTTGTAATTGTTCTGTCATACAAACTAGTATTGGTGATGTTACATGATGTCTGGAGATGTAGAGAAGGAAATGCAGTTCTCTTCACATTATGGGAATATCCAGGAAGAAAAGTGCATTGAATAGCTTTGATGGATGAAAGAAATAGATTGGATGGCTAGTGTTCAACTAGTACATCACCTAGACTTAGTAGCTGAATGTAGATCTTTGGAGGACTCCTTCCATCTAGTGGGGAATGGAGGACGGATGCTCATAAAAAACATTACCTCTAAACATCCAGTTAAATYTTGTTAAAAGAGAGAATTATTATAATCTTAAGGGGATTGATATGTTTGTGAAACTTAAATTTCTAACCACTTTGAAGGAACGATGTACCTCAGTTCAGGGAATAAAATTATGGAATGATCTGGAAAGTGCTGTTAAAAATGCCAGATCAATGTCTATGTTCAAGAGAATGTTTAAAACTAGTTTATTGGAGAAATATGAAAAAGAATAATGTGTACTCATATAAATGTTTTGTTTGATTGTTGGTGTTTTTGTTTTGTTTTTGTTACTTAAAGACTATTAGTATTGTTTATTTTATCTTCTTTTCTTAAAAAGGGGCAGATACAGTATAAGATTTTTCTTCTTGCTGCTGCCTTTCATTTTATTTTTGATATGTATTGTTTGTACACTCTAAAAATGAAATGTTGGATTTATGTTACCTGGTTCCACTTCATCGGAACGAGATCTGCAGCTCTCGCTGGAGCGGTTCGCGGCCGAGTGCGAAGCGGCCGGGATGAGGCTCAGTGCCTCCAAATCCGAGGCC
>NW_013952616.1:317967-319293 GCF_001266775.1 Austrofundulus limnaeus
GGGGAAACAAAACAGCCACTGTTCAAAAGAATGAGCCAGCACAGAYGAGCTACTTTGTCGGGTCAGGACTCTGCAGTTTACACTCATCTACAGGCACCGGCACCGGAATAGGGAGGTGGTCAGTGGGCCATTGCCCCCCCCCCCCCCCACTTTATGGCCCTGCCCATCAGCCGGTCCCACAGACATTAACAGGCTGCACCCAATGTTGACCAGTTTTGACTGATGTCTCTCTGTCTACATACAGACAGAGGCACAGACAAAACCAACAGCATTAAGATCAGGACTAAATCTGTTTATAAGTCATCAGATCCACGTGGCTCGGTTTTGTTGCGCAGCGCTCAGCTGATGATGCGCGCACGCGTCGCAAGCTGGAGGCTGGAGTTTATCTACTTGACRTTTATGTTGGTGAAGTATTCTCCAAAAGGCAGTACAGTCCCTACCTTGTACAATGATGTGAAAATGAGAACAAGCTCTTGACGATAAGTTAATAAAGTATTTAAATGGGGAGCAGWACAACCTGTGTGGAGAACAGTCGGAGAGTTTACGCAAATTCTCCAGCTCTGCAGGGTCGGGCTCTATGATCACAAACCTGCCTGGCACGTGCAAAAAAACATTTTGGCTCTGATCTGATCCCATCCAGGTCGACCAAATCAGCTTAAAAATAAAATAAGWATTTTGTATTTTGTGCCACATCTCTGGCCCAAACCTAAGCGCAAYCATCCGATCTCCAGATGCACGCTGACGGGTTGTGGAGAAAAAAAWATMTATAAATAAAAGGAGCCCATGGTTCTTTACATGTCCGGTCCAAATGTGCACCTATATTTGACCCAGAGCAGATAACTTTTACTGACAGAGTTGACAAATAAYTGCGTGGAGTTTGTCATTATTTTTGCTGTCCAAACGAAGCTGMAGTTTGTTGCTGCGCTGTGATGACAGGTCGCTCGCTTTGGAGAAAATGCTGCCAGAYGAGGAAATGTGTTATTTTCTTTATTTTCCCCCTCAAAATAAAGTTTGTTGTTWACTACATTACTTAAATTGCTTGCTTTACTCACCATCTCTTGCGTAAAAAAATAGCGTTCGAGCGCAAGTTTCTGACCCGCTGTTCCAAACTCCAGTGTGGATATTATTTACGTGTGTTTAGTTTTTTTCACGGTCATTTATAAAGAAGTTAGATTTACTATGATCATCATTAAAACAATCACAGGTGAAAACTTCATTATTTAATTGTTGCTTGATGATAAGCCAATACAGGTAAATGTCCTGATGCATCTCAGTAATCCAGGTAAAAAAATCAAAAAGAAAAAAAATTGTATAGGTCTTCTGGAC
>NW_013952616.1:320315-322167 GCF_001266775.1 Austrofundulus limnaeus
ATCCATGACTGCAGTTTGTTTTATTTTTTTTTTTCATTTTCAAAAGAAAGACTTTACAGAATGCAATGCGATTACCATGTGGCAAAACTTAAAGTGTGCGCCTGACATTCAGAGCGTGTACAAACAGAGAGCACCCATCCAGAGGACCTACTTATTCTTTTCTTTTTGATAACATGGTTAAGTAAATCCAACATTTCATGTTTTACAGTGTATGTAAAATGTTTTTTTAATGAAATGAATTTAATAAACTTTAATAATAAAAAATGAATTTATATTTAATTTATTGAACATTTTTTATACCCTTTGTTGTATTTAATTGAAATATGAAGATATCTGATACATTTTGTTTTCGTTTTTGCAAATGAGATTGTTAAAGCTTGAGTTTATTGSTTGAAGTTGTTTTATTGACAACAAGAGGCAGATRTAAGATGTTTTCTTCTCTCTGAACCATTTATATTCACAGCATGATTTTTTTTACTGCAAGTAGAATTTTATTTTTATGAATGAAATAAATCGAATAAACAATTTAGTGAAAGAGCTGGGAATAGTYCTTCACTGTTGCATGTTTGGCTGTGCTGTTGTCCATGATAAAACAAGAACTATTAATCATCTCATCACAGCTCTGCTTTAACGAGCCCCACAGGTCTGGTTAACCTGCCGCCGGATGATATTTAATATCAAATTCCTCTGATGAACCACGTGAGTCTAAAATGGTCAGCAGCAAACACTTACAGCACGTGTTATACAGGACAAAAGTTCCCTCCACCTAAAATAGGGGAGAATTTTATCACACAAATGAAGATAAAACTTCTTGTTCAACAATATCTTGGTGGAATAAGGGTAATAAAAATGCATGGCTTGTTTCTTACTCAGTTCAGATTAACTTTTATTGTCTGACCATATATTTATAGCAAGTGCTGTCCTTTTATTTGATTCAGAATAGCTATGAATAAATAATCAGCTCATAAAAAYGAAAGCTCTTTTTTTTCTTGGTGTGGATCAAGTCAATAGTCTTGCAGCCCGAGGAAAGAAAACCCTCCTCAGTCTGGCGCTACAGTGATACTTTTACATTGCTTGCCAGATGGCTTAGGGGGGTGGGGGGTTGTAATGTATTGTATTTTAATATCCTTTAGGCTCTGAACAAATACTTCATAGAATTGACGGCAAGACTTTAATGTTCTTGAAGGGTCTTTCCACCAAAGACACAATGTTAGTGTTATCCTCAAGGCTAACATTGATTCAGTTCAATACAATTCAGTTCATTTATATAGCATCGATTCACAGCAGAAGTCATCTAAGTGCTCTGCACAACCGGAGATAAAAATAAGTCCAAATTATAAATTCAATTCATAATCAGATGTGAATATAATTACAGACTTTTTTTTATTTATCAGTTAGTGAAAATGTATTTATCTAAGGAAGCCAGCAGATTGTGTCAAATCCTCACTTTGTTCCAATTCACTAACCTGAGCATCCTGTTGGTGACAGTGGAAAGGAGTGATTCCCTTTTAACAGGAAAAAAACCTCCAGCAGGACCAGTCTCAGGATAAGTGGTCATCTGTTTACATCGTAATTTAGACACATTGTTTATCCCACAACAGGAAAATCCTACACAAAAGATATAAATGTGCAGGTCAGTGAAGAATTAATGATGGGTGGATCGATACTAATATGTTGATGTACCAAAAATGCATGCTCTAAAATTAATTCTACAAACCCCAAAACCAGAAAAGTTGGCACGTTGTGTAAATCGTAAATAAAAACAGAATACAATGACTTGCAAATCATTTTCAACCTATATTCAATTGAACACACTGCAAAGACCACATACCTAACGTTCAAACTGGTAAAC
>NW_013952616.1:322892-335007 GCF_001266775.1 Austrofundulus limnaeus
AAGTAAAGGTACTCAAAAAATGTACTTAATTACAGTAATAAAGTAAAAGTACTTTGTTACTGTCCACCACTGGTTATAGGCGCAAAGTTAAAAGGCCGGCATCTGTGATGGTATGGGGGTGCATTAGTGCCCAAGGCATGGGTAACTTACACATCTGTGAAGGCACCATTAATGCTGAAAGGTACATACAGGTTTTGGAGCAACATATGCTGCCATCCAAGCGACGTCTTTTTCATGGACGCCCCTGCTTATTTCAGCAAGACATTGCCAAGCCACATTCTGCATGTGTTACAACAGCGTGGCTTCGTAGCAAAAGAGTGCGGGTCCTCCCCTGGCCTGCCTGCAGTCCAGACCTGTCCCCCATTGAAAATATGTGGCGCATTATGAAACGTAAAATACGACAACGGAGACCCCGGACTGTTGAACAACTTAAGCTGTACATCAAGCAAGAATGGGGAAGAATTCCACCTGAAAAGCTTCAAAAATTGGTCTCCTCAGTTCCCAAAYGTTTACTGAGTGTTGTTAAAAGGAAAGGCGATGTAACACAGTGGTAAAAATGTCCCTGTGCCACCTTTTTGCAATGTGTTGCTGCCATTAAATTCTAAGTTAATGGTTATTTGCAAAACAAAATAAAGTTTCTCCGTTCGAACATTTAATATATTGTCTTTGCATTCTATTCAGTTGAATATGGGTTGAAAAAGATTTGCAAGTCATTGTATTTTGTTTTTATTTACRATTTACACAACGTGCCAACTTTTCTGGTTTTGGGGTTTGTAAAATCAAAATATTGATACTTTGATGCCTCAGACATTTCAGGTGATGTGTATCATTAAAGAGAATACAGTGGAAAAACTAAACTATTGAAAGCTTTTCTAAATCATAAGCAGTTGGTGGGAACTACTTTTTCTTCCGCCTGGCTAATGGGTAAGTGCAGCAGCACATGCCCAATCAGTCAGTTTGTACATGTTACATGTTCAGTAGTTTTATGTTATGTAGCATTAAAATGCAAGTTTTCATTTATATAATAGTTCTTGGTAAGTAAACAATAATTCATTTTAAAGGTTTTATTATTTTACTTCATTTTTTTAATTGTTAAAAACACCATTTCTCACTAATTTTGTATGATTTTGTCCTCTGTTTTTTCTGTTTTCCTATCTTGGCAATATTATAAATGAGGATGTTACATCAATATACTTCTGAGTTTAGTTGAATAAATAAATTACTCTGYTGTCTTGTTTAGATTCACCAGAAATATGTATTTGCACAAAATATCAGTGTAGAATCAGAATTGCTGATACCGTCCTGTGTTTTATTCTGTATCAGAATCAGAAAGGGATTAAGTATTGGTATTGCACATCACTATCAAGAATACTATACTGTGACTTTTGGTAGTGATACATATAATATACAATAGACTAAATTAAAAGAAAAAGTCTTTCTACTCACAATGTTGGAATTTTGGCTAAACAAATGAGAAAACCCAGCCTAAAACTGGAATTTCCATGAATGAATTGGCATTTTGATGAGTTCTTACAAACTTGCAGATTGTTTTATAGTTTTTGGAGATTTTCAGGAAAGAATATTCATCTTAGAGTGATAAYGTCACACTGATATTCAATTTGTTATAAAGCTTCCAAAACTTTTGCCAACAAACTCTCAGTTTTAGACTCCTTATACAGGTCATGTTAGTTCATGTCACAACATGATTTATAGTTTGCGCACGATGTCAGAGGCGTAGTTTGTAGTCTGCATTTCTGTCTGTCTTCATGAAAGGGATGAAACAAATGTGTTCACTATAGTAATGCTACATTTAGCTCAGATTTTTTACAAAACAAAGTCCCAAGTTACAAATTAATACATTAATTTTTTTGCATTTGTGGCATTGTTATTCTACAAAATGTATTCTGAAATGTTATCATTGGATAGTTATTTTCTATAGGTGGACCAATAGATTGGCTGGTGTATTGTTTAGGCTGGTTTATTTTTTTATTTGTCAGCCAGGTCTACTGAGTTAGTCATAAAATGTTAAGCAAATATTTGGGCAATTTTTTTCATCGCTCTTATTTTATACTAATAGGTTGAAATTTATAAGTTTCAGTATTTTCTATGTGACATTTGTTAAATATATTGTATATTGAGCGTCCAAAAAGCTGATTACTAAAGTTAAAATATCTGTACTGTAATTATCAAGCTTTCTGTATACCTATTGCTGGTGCGGCTGTAAAAGATTAATTTTACAAGACAATAGTAAAAAAGAAAACTCACGTTTCTACCATATCCAGGTCAGGGTTGCAGTGACAGCAGGGTGACCGAAGCGGCCCAGATGTTGCTTCAGCCCTGCAGCTCTATTCAAAGTAACAAATGGCCTCAATTTCGCAGCGCATACAGAGGACCGTTTCATCCAAATCCTCTTGTACCCAAGTGGCTCGTTTAACACTGTTCACCATGCAGTTATATTTCACCTCCTCTAGCAGGKTTTTTTTTTCCATGGGCCCCTGACTAAAGTCCTTGTCTTTGTTACAACACCACCACTGAAGCGTGTTGTGATCAGATCTTTAAACAGAGGCAGAGAGATGGGAGGACAGTTGAGCTGATTTATTCCACAAAACAGAGGTTCTCGGGGAAAAAGAGGGAAGTTTCACATCCTTAAGATCTCTTTGAAATCACAAGAGGGTGGCTGAGCAGAGAGCTTGAAGTGGCAGGTACATTCAGTTTGATCCGTGTAGATTTACTTGACTCTTTTATGGAGGTAATCCAGCCAGAGACCATGCTAAGTTGTGATGTGCAGTTCTATAGGCGTTCTTTGGGCTGGTGACAGAGGGCAGACAGTTAGAGTGCAGGAGATCCTAAGCCAGGCAGGACTTTGTGTTTAGAATGACATGAGGGATTTCACAAGGGCAACACTAGAAGTGCTCTCTGCACAGGTTTGCTCTTGAACTTTTAAAGAAGGGAAGAGCACGCCAGGGTGGATTAACCACAGAATGGATGATGAGTCATAGGTGTGTGGAAAGAGTACCTATAGGAGCCATACCAGTTGAAAAGAAAATATTTGGTAATATCATATGCCATGTTCTCAGCATTTTTTAAACGTAAAACATTGCAGACAAATAATAAAGTAGTTTTTTTTAAGCAGAGACTGTGACTGCGTAAAATACAATAAATAAATAAAGCCAGCATTGACTGTAAACTACATCTTCGACAATGAATGTTGATTATTTTACCCATGAAATAATGACATCCCACCACCAGGTGGAGGCGCACAGAGTTCTAAGTAGCTGGCGGTGAAATTTGCTACATAAAATCTCCATTTTATCGCATTTTTGTCTGCTACTTTTGGTGCGGCCCAGTTGGGAAGTGGGAATTTCCCACTTATAAGTTGTAAATTTAACCTGGATCACCCCTCCAGTGGGAATTCCCTGTCAGAAAGTGAAGGAGGTCATAATTGAAGACAGCAACTTTTTACCACAAATCAACAGCAGCCATATTTCCATGTAATGAAAATTTTGAGCAAAATTTCAAAGTGTCACAAAAAAATAAAGAAGAAGAAGAAGAAATGTGAATTAGGCATATTTCCATCTATTGGTTTGGAGTGAATAATCCAGGCTAYGCAAAATGTTAACTTGTCAGATGTTGACGTTAGGCATGGCTGTGGTAAACAGGAAGTAAATGCAAACTAGCCGGGACCAAACATCTTGTGACAATAGAGAGACTTTTCAGGAAAATGTTGCTATCAGGTAAGTTGTAATTGTTCTATCAACTAGTGTTGGTGATGTTGCATGATGTCTGGAGATGTACAGGAAGAAATGCAATTCTTTTTGCGTTACAGGAATAGCTGGGAAGAAGGGCGAAGTGAGAATAGCTGATCAATTATGTGAAGTAAATGTTTGCTGTGKCAGCAAATTTGTTTTCATCTCCTTTTTTGCACATTAACTCTTTTTTGTAGAATCCAAAAACCACCTCCACCAAGCATAAAAACCTTTTCCCGAATTTTGCCCTTTCCATCAACCTTTTCTAAAGCAATACTTCAAAATGCACTTCAAAAATTGTTAATGGAAACACGGCTAGTGTTATTACTTTTAATAGTATTTCTGTGTTCAAATGCTGTTTCTATGCACAAAATACCACRCAGAGCTCAGTTGTTTGTTAGCTGTGCTCAGCCGTAGCAATGAAACAAGGAACGTGACGTTTCATGTTTGGTTGAAGTTAAACTCAAAACRTCCAAGTTAATTTGAAGGCCACCATAACGCTCGGAGAAAAAGAGTTTGACACTCCTGTTTTAGAGTCAACAAAGTCAAGATGGCCGCCACAGACATTTGCTTTGATTTATTTTCCAAAGCTGCAGGATGAGTCATGAATCAAAAGCCATGATGGAAATAATAGAACTCAACTAAGGGTGCTTCAGTGCTTCCACTGTTAAAAATACAGAGGAGCTGATTTACCTGGAGCATGACTCACATGTTCCAGATTGTTCTGCATGCAGAAAAGAAACAAACAAAAAAACAGAACTCCATTGAGAAATCTTGCCTCCTTGCTGCTCAGTTCTTTCATTCTTCGCGTAAGAAGAGTAGGCCATTGAAGCTTCTTTGCTCATCTCCTTCTGGTCCTGCCTCAGTCAGAAATCACTCTCCAGCTCCAAGCAACTCCTCAGCACAACAGCTCTGACTTGAGCTGGTGCCAAAACAACGAGACTCTGCATCTCTACAGAGTCTTGCTCTCTTCCACTGGCTTGAAAAACGAACACTTTAAACCCAGCCTGATGCCAAGATACACAGTTTTCTACAAGTCAAAGTTGAAGTAAAGACCCCGCTTCTATGCACTTCCAGGACTTGATCTTTCTTTGAGACCCTCACTGATCTCTGTGCACTTTTTCAACACTCTACCACAGGATAAGCAGATTTGACTTTGATGCAGGCATTCTTTTTTTTTTTTTTTTTTTTTTTTTAGTTCGTGCCAGTTTTTTTTTTTTTTTGGGCAGTCTGGTTTACTGTGTTTGTGTTGAATTTTGTTGTTTACCATACCACACCACTTTTATTTATAAAGCACTTTAAACAGCACAAGGCCAACCAAAGTGCTGTACAGTAGACAGACACAACAGGACATAGTCAAAATACAGATATGGAGCATTTATATTTAYAGTACTAATAGAACAGAGTTATGATACATGGTGTTTGACAAATTCCTTCAGTTTGGTAACTGTTTTTCTGCTTTTCCATGCATTCAGTTAGCCTTGCTTGACATTGTTTTAGAATGATCCTTTGTGAATTYGGTTTTAAGAAACAAATAGCAACATAAATAAGTAAAATAACTGAAAATCTACTTCTGTCATCAGTAGCAGCAAACAATTACTTTAAGGAACAAAATCTACCAGCATACACTGGTTACTTTTGCACCATTTAAGACAAGTGTTAAAAAACATGATGTTTCAGCTTTTGCACAACTATTGCAACACCAGTTTTCCTGGGTTCAGAAGCATTTGCTTGATTGGTTACACCTGGATGCCTATGATCTCTTGGGAATAGCATCACTTTCTCCATTTTCCAGCACAACATCACAATCAGTGTGTTGGATGGAAAGAAATCTCTGTGCGTGCGGATCTGTTGGATATGATGTACAATGAACCTAATTATCAACATGCAACAAAACTGCCAATGGAACAGAAAGGGATAACTAAGATCTTTTAGTATGAACCTCTGTGGTTATGAAGAATCAATATCTTACCTGTTATAGCTGAACAACATCAGTTTGAAGAAATACAGTTTATTAGGATTGGCCATGGAATATCACGCCAAAGATTAGCTACCAAAACACTAATGGCCTTTTTACAATGTAAGGCACGGCCCAGCCCCAGATGGCCTGATCTTACTATACCCCAGTGCTGATTGTATTCARTTTAACCAGAGTGCCTCCTCCATGAGAGTGAGCATCAACATATTAAAAACATGCAAATCTCATTTTGTTTTAATTGCAACACAACAACGAACAACATCAAGCTAGATAGAAAAGTACAGAAGACTGTACCGGACCATCCAACAGTATGACATGGAAGGCAAGTGGGCAAGGCGACAGAGGAGGGTAAACTAATGCTAGCTAATATTAGCTTGTTGTTGCCTGGTAGCTTGCTCCAGTTCTTGTATAGTTGAACTCTAGTGAAAAAAAAACGTTACAATTGTTGCAAACGATTCAAGAAAAGTCTCATTAAGCTGTCTTATTATGTAGTGGAGAGYTAAAACCATGAGATCCTGTTTTACAAACGCTGCCTTGTTGTATTTTTGTAACCAGAGTCTTTGAACCTGCGATGCAGGGTTTTAAAGGAATAGTTCAGTCAACTTTAAAGTGAAATTCTGTTTAAAAGTTATCAAAAATTATTAGCTGTAACATCAGTCATAGAGCACAGAGTATGAAGAAAGAGACACAAGTTTTCCTCCAGTTTAGGCTAATAGTTAAATCAAATCCCAACGTTTGTTGGTTTTCAGGCTTCTTAAAAAAACTTTCTTAAAATTCACACTGTAAAACAATGCATTAGATTAAAGCTCTACCTGTTTGCTTGTTGATGTTGGATTAGTTTGTTGCTGGTTTCTCAACCAAACAATGTCTATATTATTATGCAACTGTGCATGGAGCATAGACAGGCCAATAGCATCAAGGTCTTTGAATGTACCAGCCAACCCATGGGTTTCCAACCCTTTTTGGTTAAGTTACACCTGCCTACCTGCTGCATTGCRCTCTTATTTCCTCACCAACATTAAAAAAAAACCTTAATAATAATGCCTTGCACTTCTAATGCAAATTATGACATTTACAGTAAAGACTAGCTGTTAATGTATCAGTCTGGTCAGGATTGAACTATTTCTCAAGAGTGAGGTTGTTCATTGATCTATTTCTCACAAGTAGAACATGAAAAGYTTTTTTTCCTTATACAGAACTTCACGTTAAAAAGCCTGAACTATCCCTTCAAACTGTTTAATGTCAGACATGAACCAGAACCTTCCCAGGTGCGGTGCTGATAAATACTGTATGAGTCCGGAGCTTTTCCRTCTGCATGAATTTCCCTCTTTTATGCCCTGACAAGCTTTCAGCACCACGGACAGCAGCAAGCGTGACTCAGGCCGAATGTGCTAACAAACACAGACTCTTCAGGTCCTCCTCGCCTGGCAGGGTTCTGTCTGTGGTGCTGAACTGCTTATGCAGCCGTAATAACACAGTTCAGTTCTGGACCCTCAGAGATCCAGATTATTATTCTGCACATTACAAAAAGGAAAAAAAAAACTTAAAAATATATATAATTTTAATGTAGATTGTGTTTCATGCCTGGCAAAAGCAGTGATAAGCTAAATATGAATATCTATTTAAGATTTTCATATATTTCCAGTGATAGATGAGCCATTATGTTTTGGTTTTTTTTTTACATTTGTGTTGGTAAGTGTCTGTTAGCAAAATATCTGACAAGCCCGTGAATGGATTGAAATTAAACTCTCCGTAAGTAATCGCAAGACTTACATCGACAACTGATTACACTTTGGAGTCAACACAACTCAAGATGCAGGCCACAGACAATTAACTTTAGTAAACAAACACCTGGCTCTAACTCAATCAGTTTTACAGTTAATGAACTATAAACTGCAGTGGTGGTAGTTGAGAGTCATCACAACCTTTACTCCAAGCGCAAACAGATTGAAAATGTATTTGCTTAAAGATGTCGGCCATTAATTTACGAGTGAACTCTGCTTGTCTGTTAGCAAAATATCTTGAGCGCATCTCAATGGATTGTACCAAAACTTTCAGGAAATGCCCAATAGATATGAATCTACGACTGTTCAATGTTTGGAGTCAACACGTTTCAAGTTGGACGTCACAGCCAAGTTAGCTACGAAAACACAAAAAATTGATATATTTCGCTCAGTTTTACAGCTATTGTGCTAAAATTTGGTGTGGTGGTAGCTGAGAGTTGTTCCCATCTAATAGCCGGCTCTGAGCGTGAAATCTCGCGAGAGTGCGTTCACCCGTCTAGGTTTTATCGAAACAGCTAGAGCTCTAGATGTTCGCAGTTTGAAACAGTGGCACGAAAAAAAAAAGCAACGGGCGACATGCATTTGTTCAAGGACTGCCTGGATTTTTATTTAGCTTTACAAACTATCTGTTACTGACACACATTCACGCACACCAACCCCTCCACCCTCTGCCCGCCCCCGCCGCGCTGAGTTACGGTGTAGAAGGCGGGTCGGAGCGTCAGTGTTGGGGAGAGAGAGAGAGAGAGAGAGATCCGGTCGGCCAGTCAGCAGATGCGCTGAGAGAGGCGAGCTGAAACCTTCACTGATCCATCCGGAGGGAAAGAAGGAAGGRAGGAATCAGCATCACATCAACCCCCCTGGGGGCACACACTGCTACTGCTCCTGCTGCTGCTGGAAAGTACACCGGGTTTGCGGGATTTCGCTGTGGAATTTTGTAATTTGTCATTTTTGCGCTCGGACTTCATTCATCTCGGATGTAGCTACCTCCGTGAAAACGGTAGGAACAGATCAAAAACTGGACACTCCGTGTGTTTCAATACTAGTTTATCCTCATCAATATGCACTTAAGGTTGCGTAAAGGTGTTTGGATGATGAAAGTGGGAAACATTTCGTGTAGAATGTTTGGGTAGATATGGGGACGCGCGTTGGATGGAGAGATTGGATTAGTAGTTTGGAAGCTTTTACGCGCAGCTACATCTTCACAAATAATAGCCCAATAATTTATAGATATTTATTAAGGAAGCATTTCTGGAGGCTGTTATTCAGATTTGAATAAGTCCTTTTGTGAGAATGAGACGGAAAGTTTCCGCTGAATGAATCGAGACATTCAAAATGCCGTCAAAACTAAAAAACTAAAATAAAAAATAAACCTGCAATGGATCGATTTTGAAACGGGATTTTGGTGAACAGAATCAAGTTTTGCTCCTAAATAATAATAATAATAATCGCTAAGCAGCAACCAGGCTGCCACCATGCGAAAAACAGAGGAACATGTATAAAAATATATAATTTCAGTGCCGGACTATAGGTTTTCTGTCCGTTTGGAGATCTTTTCTTTCTTTTTTTTTTGGTTCATAGAGGGTGAAAAAACAATCTGAAAGGACAGCATTGCGGATTATTATAATATAATGGTTATTTAGGGATGCAGCTCACCTTCTCAGTTAATACTGACCTTTTCGCCACTTAATCCCAGAAGTTAATTATAACAAAACTATTTTAATCTGAGATGTTCGACGGGAACACATCTTTTTTGTAAATAAAATAATAAAACCTGGTGGCAGTTTATTTATTTATTTATTTATTTAATTATTTATTTATTTATTTATTTATAGGTAGGCCTACAGATGGAATAGTATAGGGACTGGCACACTTGTTTCCATTATTGGTCCTCTCCACCCCAACAGGTCTGGACACGCGCTTATACTCTTGTATGCTGTGACTGATGTCGGATTAAATCGTTCCTCCGGGTTGAAGCTTGGTGACAGGCAGGAAGCTCAGCAGCATCAAGGACTGGAGAGTCAGGGTGGTCCCCTGTGCGCACTGGGGGACGGGGCTGCCTTTCTACACATGTCAATAAATCCTGCTGCAGTCAGGCCRGTCCTCTCGATGCATCATTTATGGGCCAGTCTGTGACAGGTCGCGTGCCGGTCATATTTTGTGCTATTTATTAACTCAAAATAACATGTCTGTATGCAGGCAGAGTCATAACAAACTGGCTAGAATAACTATGAAATATAACATATCATATTGTGCAGCTTACTAATGTTTTAATAGCTGAGACTAAACAAATGTTATTTCATGTTATAAAAAAACATTTTCTTWCATTTTCATGACAACTATGTGAAATAAAGTGTCAGTAACAGTTATAAAGTTATCACCACATTAATCCAGTTTGTCTCAGCCTTCAAGCTAGGCAAAGGTCATGCCAGGTGCAATGAGGCATGGTTCTCATTGACGTCATCCTTCAGGTATTGAAATTTATTATTATTTTTGTAAATCTGGCCATGTTTGTGGGCTTGCATTTAGCTTGTAGCTAGGGAACCAGTATGGAGGAAACAAAAAAAAACTAGAGATAAAACAAACAAACAAACAAACAAACAAACGTGAAACAAGGCAGACAGGCGCTACTGGATCTCACTGCACAACGGTCATAAATCATGACACCAAAAACACATAAAATGATAAAGTTAATCTGGCACTGTTTGTGTTTATAATCTGATGGTGTAAGATCCTACATGTACATTTACTTTGGATGTAGCGTTGCCATTTGTTTTGTATTTTTGGACGTCTCGTATTTTCAGCCAAATTGAAGTGTCCCATACGGGATGCTCTTTTTCCTGTATTCTGGTTGCAGCCAGCAATCAGAGCTGCCATGTTACAATAAGCAGGTAGGAATTTGTATAGCACTCCGAGCTGAAGGGGGACCCTGAGGTACGATACTGAAGTGGCCAAATGCAACAACCGTACGAAATGCTGAGGACATTGTAATAACCGTCATAGTCACGCTACCCCCTTAAAGGGCCCTGTGACATCAGCAACACAGACTGCAGCAGCTTCATCAGCCTGTTTACTGAGCTTTAGCACAGGCTACATGTAGCATGTCGATTATATTTGAACCTTCCTCTGGTTGGCTGTCAATGTAAGCAATTGATCATGACTAGATTTCTGCGGAGAATTGCATATAAATATTAGTTTTTCATTGGTTAGCTTCTGCCTATTAGAAACTAATTGCAGACGTGTACCTTGGTAACACGTTTTTGTCTGATATGATAGATAAGCATTTCTATCAAATTAAAATAATGSTTGTCAATAGCAAACTCAGTTTCTTTGTGGTGACCTAAATTGATCATGTCTTGGTTACCACATTCAGCTTCACCAGGTTGTCCTCACCCCAAATAATATGGCCGCTCTCTCCGACCATAAAAAGTCACACTATAGAGCCTAGATCAGTGGTTGGGAGTTTCATGGAACCACTRGTCTAGAGCAATGGTTTCATAACTTAAGAGGTTCCAACTTCTGTTCCTAACTCAAAGCCATTTCCAAGCCAAGCAGAGCCACTCCTCACCCCATTCCTCACTRCTCCCCACCTCTCTCAAAGGTGTGTTCAACGTTTATCTCTTTATCAAATAATGAACTCATTATTATAAAGTTTTATTTGGAAAAGGAAAAACAACTTTTTTTGTTGTTTTCCAGTTTGTTTGGGGGATGTTTATGTAACAAGGTTATGGCCTCCCTTGTGCTCTCTGGTGCCCTTAGGTTGGGAACTTCTAGTCTAGATGTTTTTATTTCTGTTTGTTTGAATGCACTTAGTCTAAACAGTGTTCAGCCATGTTTCAGCTGTGCTCTGCAGTCATTTTGACATCTGACAACACTATACATTGAGGAAATTTTACTATCACAATGTAAAATATCAATAAAACAAATTTAAAAATGTTTTTTTATACAAAAGTTAATAGAAAAGCAGTAATGCTGAATGGTGACCTTATGGATATTAATGGTTGGGGCATGGTATATGCATTAGTAACAGTAAAAAGGTCAGTTGTGCATCATGATCTTGATCAATATGGGTTAAGGTTGTCCTGTACTTCTGAGCTGTACAGAATGCATTATTCTCAGTTACCCCCAATCACCCAAAACGGAAATGGAAGCAGTTAGTTTAGACATGACTCATAAGCTTCCAAGTCTTAAGGAAGATGAGTTCAAAGTGAATCTAAAGTAAACGTGCTCTGTGGTGCACAGTCAACCAAGCACAAAAGGCCTGCATGAGTTCTCTGTACCCCTCCTCTGAGGCTGATATGGTAACGTCAGCTTTTTTAATCACCTCTGATTTTTTGGATTACGTTAGTTACTGTGTGGATGTTAGCAATTAACTTTAGATCATCTCCTAATTTTCAACTAGGGTAAGACTTTCTTGCAATGCCCTTGAACAGGCCTCAGTATCACTATGCTACTTTGTGATATAATTTGTTTACTACAGTTTATGATAGATACAAAAATATTTATTAAAAGAAAATCCTATGTGAAAAGTATCATCTATCTATCTATCTATCTATCTATCTATCTATCTATCTATCTATCTATCTATCTATCTATCTATCTATCTATCT
>NW_013952616.1:335071-352243 GCF_001266775.1 Austrofundulus limnaeus
TCCATCCATCCATCCATCCATCCATCCATCCATCCATCCATCCATCCATCCATCCATCCATCCATCCATCCATCCATCCATCCATCCATCATTGGCTAAAGGCAATATTCTAAAACTGCATGAACGACCAAATAAGCAAATACTGTAAATATCACAGTAATGCAATTTTAAGTACTTCACAGTACATTACAATTACGTATGTTTGTAAATTGAATGGTGATACACTATTGTTGAATATCTTCACTATCTTGTCTAAACTTGACTGAAAAAAAAAAACTAAGAAAGAAACAAATGTGGGCAGCACGGTGGATCATTTGGTTGAGCAAGAAGGTCGCCAGTTCAAATCCTGGCTCGGGGACCTTTCTGGGTAGAGTTGGCATGTTCTCTGCGTGCATGCGTGGGTTCTCTCCAGGCACTCCGGCTTCCTCCCACAGACCAAAAACATGACTTAGGTTAATTGGTAACTTTACGTTGTCCCTAGGTGTGAGTGAGAGAGTGAATGGTTGTTTGTCTCGTTTGTCTCTATGTGTGGCCCTGTGATGGACCTGCGACCTGTCCAGGGTGTACCCCGCCCCTCGCACTGTGGCTGCTGGATATGGGCACCAGTGACCCACGTGACCCTGAAAGAAATAAGCGTGTACAGAATATGAATGGATGGAAGAAACAAATGTGATAATATTGACTGCTTTGCTCATTCACAGAAGCAGTAGATTGAACGTTGTTTCGAAATGTGTAGTTTTAGGTCTTGTTGGCACATTCACAGTTCAGGTATTATCGTTGGCAACAGGCAGCTTTTGTAGCCTCATTAGCAGAGGACGTTTCTTCTCTAATTAGTAAAATTGTTCTTTCGTTCTGGTGAATACTGATATCAGACTTAAGTTCAACTGAAAGGCATCTTATTACCACTTTATGCTAGTATGACTTAACATATAAGATGACCAACAGGTGCACCATCTTTCAGATTAAATTAGGTATTTGCTTAACAATTGTCAAGTATATGATCTCACAAGGGGAAAAAAATCTACATTGTTGTAACCAGACACACACTGTATTTGAGCAATATCTGTTTGTGCCTTAGGAGAAACRGAAGATTAGAGTTGTTAGCATACTCTACAAATCCATAGCCTCCAGGGACACCTGATATTTCAATCAGCCAATACACACAATGAGTCATGTTAATTGAATAGAAGCCTGCCCAGTTACTACACCGAACTGCCCTCTCATGTTTCATATACAGCTTTTTTAATTCATGAAAGACATCAACCAACCCGCTTTCCATTTACTATCTATGCTTGTAGGTTCGGCCGACAAGGTGGAGTTCAGGTTTTGTTTATTTTTTGTTTTTTGCCAAACAAAACCCCTTAACCTCAGTTCTTTCTTACCAAATCTCTTTTAGGACAAAGACAAACATCCATCCTAGCTACTAAGAGTTGTCAGAGATACACTTATGGACAGGAGGGACACACATGTGAGCACACAGAGTGCATTAGCATAGGTATCAGTTACCTGAATTCAATAGCTCGCCTGCTGCAGCAAGATTAACTATTCAGGGCAGGTGGTTAAAGGGCCTATTGTGTTTCTCCATTCTGTGCTACTGTCATGATTGGACAATGCATTTGTCTGGTTGGCAGCCCACTGCAAAAACAATGACAAGGGCAAAAGGCTAGAAGAGTACACACACATATAGGGTTTCTCTGTGTAAATCATTTGCATCTAAGCAAAATTAAACAAAACTGTAGGTGTATTGTGAGAGTATGCTAGTGCACTTGTTGAATTTGGGGGGTACAAAGGTGCATAAGCACAAACTGACCAGCACCTCCTGATATTTCCTTACAGTGTCTTCAAGGTCTTAGTCAAAGAAATAATTTCTACTCATTAAAATAGATAAAGGCAAGATTCAAATATGAAATGGCCTCATCCTAGGATCTTTCTGAATCACMATTTCTAAATGTAATCCCCAAAGACATGCAAATGAGAAAAATAAAGAAAAAGACTGGTGGTGGATAATTAGTCATATTAATCAGGATCTCAGCAGGCTCTTATAAATAGCAGCCTAACATTTAATGCTAAACACTTGTTCTGGCCCACCTCAATGGATTTGCAATAGTCGTGCAGACAACAACAACAGTGTTGGAGATTTATTTATTAGTTCATCTCGGCAGATCGTTTGTAAAACRAGAAGTTAACTCTCAGGTTAAGCTTAAACCTCTAAACGATTATGTGAGATAATCTTCAAATGAAGTGAATAATTGGTAGGAACGGCTGCATAAAATGCTTTTGAAAGCCTAATGGATGGTAATACTGGTTTTTTTGTATTATTTAATGGCTACATAGTGAGTCAAAACTATTTTAATTGAGGTTCTCTGTGTCCTATTTTTTTTAATCTAAACTGGTTATTTTTCTTTTTGTGTTTCCTCTATTCTGCATGTTGAATTAAACCTCCCTGATTGGATTACAAATGAGATGTTTGTTGCAGAAGTCTTTACTATTAGGTTAGATAAAAACTACTGTATCCCTATTCATGTATTTAATCATTTAGTGCTTTAGGTATTTTATTTGGAAATTGTACTATTGTTTTACCAGTAACATAAATACGTCTCAGTTTCTGCTTCATATTCACTATGGCTTTGTTAATTTCTCYACAGGTCTGTTCTACTGGAATCTGAGTACCAAACCATGGGTCAAAGAACTGGACCAACCACAATCATTAAGTGCTTGAATCCAGGAAGTCGTCTCAAAGAAACATCACAAAATGCAGCTCTAAATCACTGACAGAACACTCTCAGGATCACCTTCATCATAGCACTTTCGCCAATCCACTTTATGTGGAAACTGGATATTTTTTCCTTTTGTCTCTCTAAAGACTTGGCTGACAAGATTAGATTCCATTCATTATCAAAACTAGATCTGCCCCTGGAAAAAAATAATAAAGCAGATATTGCACCATTTCCTTAGACTCTGAAACTATTTTTGTGGAATATAACATTCAGCACATAAACCCTGGAGCTAAATCGTAATCAAATGTTATCACTTTGAGGATCTATTCCCAGTTCGAACCCTTCAGTAGACCTGCTGTTCTCTACAATGCATCCAAACGGCCTGGCTGGGCATTTTCTCATGCTTCTAAGTGCCATGCTGGGTCTAAGTGTAGGCTTGGAGTTTACTGGCTCAGAAGGTCAGTGGGCTCGGTATCTGCGATGGGACGCCAGCTCTCAAAGTGATCTGACATTTCAGTTCAAGACCTCAGAATCGGAAGGCCTGCTGCTCTACTTTGACGACGGTGGTTACTGCGACTTTCTGCTCCTCACTGTGTCCGAGGGTAGGCTGCAGCTTCGTGTCAGCATCGACTGTGCTGAGACCACCATTGCCTCTGATAAAATGGTCAATGACAGCCGCTGGCACTTTGCTGCCATCAACAGGCAGAATTTGTGGACTGGCTTAGCTGTGGACGGCCAGACTAAGAAAGGAGAAGTGCGGCCCCAGCGGCAGTTCATGAAGATCATTAGTGACCTCTTTCTGGGAGGGCTTCCAGGGGATATCCGCACGTCTGCCATCACCTTGCCTTCYGTTCGCGAGCTTCCGCCGTTCAAAGGAGTTATCACCAACCTCAGTTATGGGAGTAAATTACCCACGTTGATYAATAGCCAGAAAGTACGATTGGAGATGTTGGGCCTCTGCACTGAGAACCCCTGTGAGAATGGTGGGATCTGCTCACTGGCAGATGGAGAAACCTACTGTGACTGCTCCAAAACTGGATTTGTAGGTCGATACTGCACAGAAGGTAAGAAAGCTGGCTCCTGTGTTTTCTGTGTCGAGCACTGAATATTGATTAAAGGCTTTCTTAAAAACTTAATAAGGGTTTCCTTTCAATTGTTTTGAAAGAGCTGACCTAACCTAAGTTTGCTGTCTTGTKTCAGGTATACTGTTAAAATCCATCACATTAATCCCTTCCTCTGACCTTTTTTCACATGTAGTTTGTGAAAATCTCCTCTTGTTATTTGGCTTCAACATCAAATGTTTTTGGCTACGCCAAAAAAATCTCAACACAGGCCATTCAAATTTGACAGAATTCCAATAACTGCCTTGCTATTTTTATGTAATTTACTCCACACCAAAGTATTTTTCKGAAACTCCTTGAAGGATGTGGACTGGCTGCAGCGATGCCGTTACACATCAGCATTATTTACAGAGYCTACGAGCCGCTCGACTCCCTTGTGTTTGAAATATTTAATGCAGTTCTTGCAGGACAGAGAATCTGAATATTTCTTCACGGGCTGTTGCTCAGACAGCTAAGCAACTCTTCACATTTCATGTGGGAGTTAAATTGGAGGTGATGTGCTCAGCATTTCCTCTCCCTTCACAGTTATTACATTTGATGAGGCAGTGGTGGATACGGTAATAGCTGATGTGACTAAAATTACAACACTGAGTCTTCTTTCTTTCTTTTTTCCCCCCATTAAATATATTTAGATTTTTCAAGGTGCTGCAGAGACATAAAGGTACTGGTAAAGTTTGAATTAGAAACAAGTTCCTCTATTTTTTTTTTCACCTGTCCTTCTGAGCCAAGGCCATCTCTTCTTTAGGGAGTGTAATGAGATGCAACTCTTTGACAATATTCTGCCCTTTTCTTTCCCCACACTTTCAATACTCATGGCTTTCTTGTGGATACCCTCAAATAGCCCAATGACAGCGGTATAATGGACGAGTCATTTGCTGCTGGTGTTTTTCTTTGTTTCTAGCCCTCAGTTTTATCACTAGTGTACACAAAACTGCTTTCTATTTATTTATGACACCACTGCTGCTGATTTCAGAGATGCTTTATGTCAAAATGTGCATCCTTCAAAACCAAATACTACTTTTAGAGCAATGCCAGCTGACTCAAAGAACAACCTTCTTTTTTTCTTTGTTTTTGCAGTAGGTTGCACAAATGAAAGAGCTCACATTTTTCAGATTTAAAAGCAGTACCCAACTGTATTACTACTTTGTTTACATGCATTTTTTTCCCTTCATGGTTATGGGTTGTAGACAAYAACTTGGTGTGACCAGACCCATGTCAAATTTCCTCCATTGCTCACCCACTTCCTGTCTGCTAGGGTTAAATGTGATGCTGTTTTGCCTAAAAAAATCAGACGGATGCTCACTGCAGTGTTGTTTTTAACATATTTTAAACCATTTCTAATACAGTTAGGTATTAAAATTTGTATTTTAATAAATGTTTTCCTTATTTTTGTAACAAGCCTTTGCTGTGTGTGGTTTCCTAATACGACCCAACGCTTGCAGCTAAAATGCTGTTTGGAGTAAATCTCGAGCGCCTGCCCTTGGCGTTGTTCAGAGCAGCACGCAATGTGCTGGTTGCAGCGCAGCCAGGCGAACGGAGTGGACTTGACCTCTTTTTYGCTCCGTCCCATTTGCTCACTGTGTTGGAGAGTCTATAGAGAAGTAGTGGGTGGTCCATTTGTCTGAGCGCTGACKGGAGGGAAGTATGATATCTTAGTGTAAAAACAACACGGGTTCTTATGAGCGCAACTCAGCTTAGACAGAGAAAGCAGTCTGTCATTTTACAGCCTCGGGGCAAAGGAAGTGTGGGGAGTAAATTCACCACTGGCTTCTTGTACCCTAATTTGTCCCGGGAGGTTGTCCGTCAAACTCAAACCACCCGTTGTTGGCGTCTGTTAGTGCCCGTCTTTTTTCAGATGCAATCAAGCTGACATTTCTTCATTATCTTTCTCTGGTTTTCAAGGGTTAAAAGAGTAAAACGAAGAGTGCAGTTATGTTACTTCTCCAGCTCATCCGACGGCTGCTCTATTCTGCTTCCCCGCTAACTAATGTAGCTGATTGTTGATTATTCCACAAAGACTGGGAACTATAATTAGTGGGGATAATGAGAACAGAGATGGCTAATTTGCCTGGAAAATGTCTGCACAAACACCACCATCAGCTCAGATCAAACTGTGGGCAAATAAGACACAGTTCTAATACCATTACAACCACATGTCCACAAGTGGTAGGTACTTGTTGTTCAAGCAAAAATTGAGCATGCTGAACATTTTAGGGCTATTTAGAATGATGGTAGTCTAACATATGAGCAACTGCTCAGCGCACCTGTCTTCGTCTTTTGACTGTGATTACACTGTGCATTAATGAGCCACAAAAACAATCTGTCAGACTTGTGAATATTTAGGCTGCATTACAGCACAGTGCGGCCCCCTCGCAAACATTCACTGAAATGCAGTTGCATTCACAGCCTCGCACACAATTGGAKGTATTAACGCAGACAAAGCCCCCTGAGCTGCTCGTTAAAATGGGCAGATGGCTGAACGGAGCGAGCGGACCAAGCCTTGAAAGCATTCTGTCAGCCGTGCTCCTAATGGTAGCCCACCGGCTTGGAAGAGAATTGCAGGGAGTGAGCAGAATTAAAACCTGGGATAGGAAAAAGAAAACAGGTACAAAACGCCTGTTGGTGTCACTTAGCTCACCTTGAATTCATTATACAAACATGGAAAACATCCTTCAGTGTAAAGGGAACAATGACATTATTACACTCTAGACAGATGCCAAATAGGTATAGCCTGCAATTTTCTATGTCTCGAGATGCTCTCCTGTGTACTCACCGCATCCTATACATCAGCGTTATATTCCTATGATAATCCTACAGTGCATGCCCATTGCACCTTGGCCTGTCTGGCTACCTGGCATGACTCTCTTGAAACACATCAGAATACTGTGATTTTCTAGATTAGAAGATCACACCATACCACTAGGTTACTATCGCCACAGGTATCATGCCTGTGCTAGGTTGTTTCCGTATTCTGCGGAGCTTTCTTATATATGTGGGAGGTTTCTGAGCCTTTATTGTTTTCAGTCTTGATGCAAAGGAAGATATGTCAGGAGCATAAGATGACACAAGAGAAGGGGTATAGAACCGTTGATCTATATTACTGGATTGGACATCACGTGACTTATCGTGTGCTGTACAGGTGCCATTGCTATGCATTGAGTTTTGACTCAGGAACATCCATGAATGGTGGTAAAAGGGGGATGCAGCAGACATTCATGCAAGGAATATCAAAAAGTGATGCAATATTTTGCCATAAATTGTCAACACTTCAACAACAAGATCAAGRTTATCACATTTTACAGGTCATTAAAATAGTTTTTCATTTAAAAAATGTCGGAGATGCGGAAAGTAGGTCAGTTATGCTAGCTTGATTTTGACAACCTTATGTCGGGTAAACCATCGAAAAGACAAATTATTATATTTTTTATTAATATTGTTATTATGCTAGGATAACATTGTGAGAGGTAAATATAATGGACAACAGTAAAATTACCTTTACTACTACTAGGCTGAACTGTGTAGATATTACTRGTACTGATGTTCTGTCCAGTCAGCATATGGTATATCCTGTAGTTTGTGATTATACAGTATATCAGAGTAAAATACTCTGTAACTTTTTTCCTCCACCGTACATTGCATAAGCTGAGGTGGAGGGACCGACTGCATTTATTTTATGACCAGCTGGAGGAATTTGTCTTTAGTCACTGCAGTGCGAATGAAGAACCAGGAAACAAATGCAAAATTCGAATTATTTATATATAACACACATGACTCTAAGTTTTATGTGATGGAAAGGGGCTTCTACTGTAAATACGTTAGCAAAAACCTATAATGAAAAGTTCCCAGACTGCTTATAGATTTATCTCTTGAGCAAATACATACTTTTCACATATCACGACATCGACAATTTTCTCAGCTTTAATTTAAGCCTTATTTTATAGAAATCAGATAAGAAATGAGGGTACTATGAGTATTTTTGTGACAGATTGACGCGCATCTTGCATTGAAACTCTACTGTTTTGTTGACATGACTCAATGCATAGCAATGGCTCCTATGACGGTGCGTCGCTAGCTATAGCGTCTATAGGCGATGTCCAATCCAGTAAAATAGAACCTTCATCACATCAACCCTTCTTCCTTGAYCAGCAGTCATGACCATGATGAGAAAATGTGCTTTTGACTTTGCCTCTTAAAGGCTAAAGAGGACATCTGAGCATATAATGGTATATACGTATTGGTGCCTTGAAAGACTGAATTGGTCTTTGCAATTGCATGCTGAGAGCGTAGTGTGATCCTATTGACTGTGGCTGGAGTGGAAGCGTATCAGCAATGCCACCAATAGTTTTGCAATAACTTGCTTGGATCACCGCTGGCTCTCTGTTGTCATGATGAGGCAATACCATAACTATGCTGCCATCACCCTTCACCCAAGTCTCTGATACCCTGCTAATCATGATATGCATACATATGTATACATACTAAAAAGATCAGCACCCGAGAAAATCTTGCTAAGACCCTGCAAAGATCATTTTGACTCATAGCAGAGTCACCATTCATTGTAAAGGGGACCTTATTGCCTTCACAAACCTTTCAAATGGTCAGTCTCTCTTCTGATGTGGGTCAGGAAATTTCTGTAAGAGTAAAAATTAACCTAGCTAACGCTCAGTCTTTTTGACTTCTGTAAAGAAATCCAAAGCTTTTTAAACATTTTGTTTTCTCGTGACATAATTTCTCATTTTATCCAATCATCTTTAACTAAAACTTTGGCTGTTATTTGCTGTATAAATACCAAGACTGCTCATGAAAATGATCTGGAGGATCAGTTAACTCAGCATTGGTGACATTTTGAAGTCTGAATGCTTTCAGGCTTTTCCATTACATTAGGAGTTGCAGAAGGTCAGCTTTGTTTAATGAATATGCAAAACGGTCCTCGGTTTGTCTTTGAAATCCCAACCTTCTGCATTTGAAATGAACACGCACACAGTGACTTGACAAAAAGGTTTGCAAATTGAAGGCCAGAACAAGCAAACTGTTAAACAAGTGCTGAAATTGTGCCTCCGGGCTTAGCTCTGGGGATTAATAAACAGACATGGAAAAAATGACAGTTGCAATAATCTTACTACAAAAGTAGGTCAGGGAGGGAAAAAATGGTGCAGGGACTTGCCTGATTTCAGTGCAGAGGGCATTTGTGTGTGCAGTGCCCAAGCAGAAAATTATGTTTGGATTTGAGTGCTGAAGCTGCTGGTAAAATAGAACAGGGGATTACGCTTAGACCACATGTCTACTGCAGCACATCGGCTTGTTCTGAGTGCTGTTGCATCAAGACAAAGGGTTTAATCTACATTGGAACCTAAGCAATTTAACAAGCATGCAGACTACGCACATTATGAGTGCAAGCGTTTGCACTGTCAAAAAAAAAGAGAACATGTACCTGCTGATGCAGGCAAATAAATTGAGTGGTTTCAAGCCTCCAGTTCTTGAGAGCCGGAACTGCTGTCCATCACCTGGCCACTATCTCACAGCTCCCCACTCTTCCACAGTTTTGACCTTCCTTTCTTTCCACCAATGTCATCCTTCTTATGTGGGAGGAGAAATCACACTCATTTTAAATTCCCTAAAGGAGACAGGAGCAAACCTTGCCCTCAGCAGCCGCTGCTAAACATTTTATCAGCCCATCCCACCTCTCGAAAGATATTTGTTCTGTTGAGTTTGTTAAATCTAACTTTAAACGTTAACCCAATAGTGTCAAAGAGAGAGACAGAATAAATGTGATAAATCTCTTTCTATATCTGGTGATGGGAAACAGGCCAGTTGTCTCTGCAGCCTGGGCAGAGAACAAGTCACCTCACCAAGTCAAATCATTGACTTCTTTCTGTTTAGTTGAGCTAAAATATCTGACATAGTTTGTGTTATTACGATTAAGAATTGATTTTCCTATGATTCTCTTTAAAGGCATTGTATAAAACTGGGTGTTGAGACCCAAGATTTATATAGAATGTAAAGACATAGCCAAGAGGTCTTCAGTTTGATGGGTTTTTGATTGCATAGCTGCTGTAACGCCAACTCCAAGTCTGAGGCTACGCTTCGTTAAAAAGGCAAAGGGTGGATTTCAAACTCCTATGGAACAATCCATTGCCACATGTAGATGAGTTCAAGTACCCACAAGTCTTGTCTGTGTGCAGGGGTAGAACAAAGAGGAAAATTGGTGAGGGGATTGGGATAGCTGATGTGGTTACTGTCGTTACGACTCCTGTCCGTKAACAGAATGAAGAATTAATCTAACAAGCTARAACTAGAATTGCTGCTTCTTTGCACCGAAAGATGCCAGTTGAGGTGGGTTTGGACATTTTGTTACAATTATTTTTAGATCCCTTCCAAGAGAGGTGTCTCAGACACATCAACCAGGACAGAGCTTATTTCTCAACTGGGATAGAAATGCCTTGGATTACCCCCTGATAAACTGAGCAGGTAGCTGAAGAGAGATCGGTCTGGGGATCTGTCAGGTGTTTCTCCCATAACCCAGCCTTGTATCAAAGGCAGAACATAGATGGGGTTAAAGACACAGTGTGTAGGATTTTGTCAAATTTTTTAGCCGAAATTGAGATAATCACTAACGATAATAATAAAAAAACATGTCTAATCATTGCAGACAAAGACCTTGTTTTATTATTTTTACCTCATAAAAAGCTGTTTATATTTCCATGGTCGCGGGTCGCCACTACAGGCAGCCGCCATCTTGCACCGCCATCTTGTCTACGAAGGCTCATGAAGGACAAACTGCGGTGGCAGCGTCAAAAACTTTTTTAGTTGTAATACTATAAATGCAATATTTGTTGTCTGTCATTGTAGCTGGGATAATTTTACTTATTAAAGCTCATAATCTTACCACTTGAAACATCACTAGCCCTGAAGCTGCTGGTAGACATCGAGGTTGGAATTATCAAAGGTTTTTGACACCTGAGAGACACCGTAGCAACGCCTTTGCATTTGGAAGCGGGGGGTGGGGGTGGAGGGAGGACCAGGGAGGATGATTCAACCACTCAACTACTAGATGTCGCTGAAAACAGCAAATCCTACACACTGTGCCTTTAAGAGCTTGTATTGCATATCATATAAATTAGAAAAACTATCCCTGGTTGATTGGTGAGAACAACTTCAGTCAAATTACCTCACTGTTTTGCACCTTTTGTTACTAGGAGGTCTTTTAGAGTCTTCACCGATGCAGCTTAAATTGGCACTAGCTTATTGGTTAACCATCATTCCCTCTGGCTTTTATAGGGGTTCTTAAAATACTCACTTTAGCATTTTTGTTTTTAAAGTTTCTTTTTAGTGCCAAGATCTCAGTGAGCCAGAACCAATCAACTTTTTTGGTCATCTCTTAGTTTTAGTTTTACATCCTAGTTTGGCTATTGAGAGTTAATTATCTTGGTGTTTCATTTGTAAATAGTTAATGCTAACATTTCTGCTGAGTACCACTAAAAAGATCCTGATCACCCATGGTACTTGTACCAAAATTTGGTAACCATATAATTAGAGTATAAAAACTTCCTGAGCTCATTTAGTTATCTCTTCCTTTAAACAYGCTGGCAATTATGACCCAGGTTAGCATTTTGTTCACAAGCAATGAAGCCCAACATGTGGCTATTATCTTTAATGACCAAACTGTATTTTAAACATCGCCATCAACCGAACAGTGTGCATTCGTCTGAGAAACATAACAGAACGCCCTCATTTAAGGTGTTCAAAAACAAACAAAAAAGGTGGAGGAAAAATAGCATGGGTCTGACAATAAACATCTTGAGATCCACAAACCTCTCAACTCCTTAAATCCTCAGGGTTGTGGATTTATGCTTCTCCTTTCATGTTGTGAGGAAACCTGTGTGATCCAAGATGTGAAATGTTAATGTTACTTTGCAACAGTCAAAATGTTAAAATTATTCTTCGCTAAAGGACAATCGTCAATCTGACTCCCTGAGAGGACGGGACAGATGAAGTGTTTGGCGTTTTATTTTTACTTATTAAATTAAAGTAGCATTTTATTATATTTTTTTYAAGCATGTCAAGGCGCATATCCTTGCTCCTTACATGACACAACAATTCAAAGCGTGATTTGTTTTGCATGTTAGAGCCACATGCAAACACAACTGTAGAGTGTTGCTAATGCCATGCTTTTCTCTGCTTTTCCCTCTCTTTTTGTTCCTGTGACAACTCCACAACAGTCAAGAGAAAACCAGGTGAGTCTCAAGAGTATTTAGTCAGAACTTCAGTGAAATTTTAGAACCACGTCGTGTTGGGTTAGTTATTCATAATGCAAGAAAAATATACCTGTTATCACATGACAACAGTTCTAAAGGTCAAGTATGCAGTAAAAATATCAACAGCTACTTTTGCTCTTATTAGTCATTTCTATTTTCAGTATATAAAGCTTTCAGATGRTTTTTTTTGGAAAGCTTTGATTTTAGTGTGATAGTCATGGTTTGCCATCATGCAAAGCATGCATAGTGACAATACAAGTGTAGTATTGGTGTGTTGTTCTCACTTCTTTTTCTGCTCCTGTCTGATTTTCCTCTTGAAGAACTCGCACACCTGAAGGCAGAACAAGGTACTTTTCTCTCTCTCTCTCTCTCTCTCTTGTTCTCTGTTATTTTTGTGCACTAAACTCCCGGCATGGTTTTGGGGTGGAAATTTACACTGCGTGCCTCCTCTGCCCGTCCATACGTATTTGTTGGGCTGACTGCTCCCACCGCTGCTGCTGCAGAGAAGTGGGCGGGTGATTATGTGTGCATGGCTGCATGGCTTGTCCCGCATCACATGTTTTTCTCTCTTTGCCGTGTCTCCTTAGGCCTGCTTCGTCCAGGTTTCTTCGTGTTACATAACTGTGCACTAGTCTCAACTCCATAGCAAACATGTAATGACATTGTCTGCTGTTTGGACTGGGTGGGGAAAAAAWTTTCAGGGGTTTAGAGAGACCTTTTACATGCAGCTGGGGTATTGGTGTTAGAAATGATTAAAGTGAAGAGGRCACATCATGGTTCAGTAGATAGTATAAGCCTACTAGTACTTCCATGAATTTACTTTATAATTAAACAACTGGCTGTGAACCATTGTTACAAAATGGTGTCACTTGGCAACAAATCAGACTTCCACCTGAAACCTTTTGTAATAAAAGTCCATGTTGGGCTTCTGCCAATTAAAGCTTAGAATATATACTGTTAAACCAAAATGTATGCATTTCCATGTGGATGTGGTATTGTATAATGGTGGATAAGTCTCCTAATGAATCTGTGTTTTTTTTTAAATTGTTTAATTTTTATTTTGGTCAACGTGTTTTTCATTCACAAAAATACAGCAATTACTCCTTATCTTAAATGCATGTAAAATAAATTTAACAACTAATAAGGCCTTAGAAGAGCTTTATTGCTTATATAACAAAATTGTGGGCTACAATACACTGGTTGTGGCAACTGCTGTTCATTCTTCATTACTTCATTGTACTACTTGGTAATTTAGTAGAAAKGCATGGCAGAAAGACAATTTCTTTCTAAAAAGGGGCCATTTTCAGCTGATTAAAATCAGTCAGCCTATTATTTGATCTATGTCTGTTCCAACTGTAAACTTAGGCTAAATTGTTTATTTTTGTTTCACAGTTAAGTCATTTAAAATATSTTTAGATAATAAATTGTCATATTTATGGATTATCAACAAAAAGCTCTAACAAATAAACCATCTACATAAATCAATCAGTGTTTGTCCTGATTTCTAAAAGTCAGTCTCAGCCACAGAAAAGCCTTGATCAGTCGACTTCTAAGATTAAAATTTTGTGAACCAACAAGTAGATTAAGAACCACAGTATTTATATCTTACCAGTAGTAGATGACTGTTTGAACAGCCTCAGTTTTGAATAGTGTTTCATTCCGATCAAACTGATGAGCCATTTGTTAGTCTTAGCAGGGTCAGGACTGAAAGTGCGTTGCTGTCGTCTAATCTTAAACATTTCTTAGTGAAGAATGAGCAATATTTTATAAATATTTTAYACATTTTTACATCACTCTCAACTCTCAATCGTTTCATAGAAATATAATAATACTCCTGACAAAGTGTTGCAAACAAACCCAGACGTGCTACAGCTTCGCTTCTCAATCATGGTAAACAACCTGCAACTTAACTCCAGAGGACCTGACTCAGCGTTTTTTTCATGAATAAAAAMAAACTRCATTTCTTCAAACTGATTTTAAAAAAGAACACAGCAGGTAAGATAATAATATTTCACAACCTTTACACTGAACTCTTACTTATAAAGAAGGCACTATTGCGTCAAGTATTACCCAGTTCTTAAATACATCGTATGCTTTCCTAAGACTTCCATTGTGCCGTGTTCATGCACACTTGTCCCACTTTTCTACCATTTTGCACGATTGTCAACATTTTTGCACGCATCTGTCATTTGGTAGTGTACAGGATTATTGTAGATCAACCATATTTTAATCTCACGTTTTGCTGTCTGTCTTTGTGCTCTTCCTGGGATGACTCCCTTCCTACTTTCATCTCCACGGATCCTTTCTCCAAAATCTGTAGGTAGAAGCAAAGGTACAGCAATCGTTTTTCCCCTTTTTTGTACTCACATCTAAGTTAAGAGCTTTGTGTGGGTGTGGGTGTATGTGTGTGTGATAGCATTCAGTATGTATGATGAATTTGTGCTCGCACTGGTTAATCATTTATAATGTCTTTTCATTAAATGCATTCATGAGCTAAGAAGGGGGTTTTTTTGCGAAAAAAGGAGTAAAATCAAAAAACTCTGTTTTCCACCTAATGAGGATTCACAGTTTCTGTTGCGCAAAGAATGAACTATTACATGGTGTTGTGATAAGATGTCAGAAACGCAGTGTCAAAACGAGAAAGTAGCTGATTTGCTCTCATGAATATCAAATCACAAAAATAAAAGATGAGAGTCAGTTCCGAGCTTGATTATTTAACAGCTTTATGTAGATAATATTTGTGGAATCTTCATGTTGTGTTATGTTAACATTTATTTCTTACGTCTTAAAAACTGCCTGCTTTTAAATTTGATCTGGCATTTGGGTTCATTGTAATCGGGCCTCTATGTGAACCTAATTGGATGCTTACAGTAGTTATGTGGTAATTTTGTTGTGGATAATTTATCACATGTATTTACATAGCTTGGTCTGTTAAAAGAAAGTTTTACAGTATTTATTGAACTGGCTGCAATAGTGCGTGAATCGTTTTATTTTTTTTTTCATTTTGCTCAACCTGCAAGCTAATGTTGCTAGCTTTGATATTTCAAAGGTCAACAAATATAATTTTGAATTACAAAGCAGCAGCAAATAATTTTTATTTTATTTTATTGCATTCTAAAGATACAGCTGTGTACATAATTAAAAAGAAAACCGAAACTCTCCCTCTGTTTGTGTTGTAATCTGAGCAGCTTTGTTCAGCGTTGTGGCAGCTGATCCGGTCATGCATACATGCTGATTTGAGTTTCTGTTGTGCAGGTCAGACTGAGTGGTTTTTCAGGTTTCTCTCTACTAAAATAAATCACGTCTTTTATCTAGAAGGCACCTCAAAAAAAACAAGTGGTAAGTCCATTGGTCAATACAGCCAAGGATTTTTTTTATTTTTTATTTCAATGGAATAATTTACCAACTGCTTGAGGACAGGGCAGTGAGGACAGTCCTGCTTTAAATTCTTAATGATCAATCCACACTAGTGTTTACAGGCTCCATATCATGGATACACTGCTGTGGTCACTTCCACCACTCTCCCTCACGCCCCACCCAAAAAGTCCACACATTGCAAACATAATGATAAACTGCAATAAAAAAAAACCCGACAAAGGTCATTTTTCTGGTAGATGTTTTAGGTCGAAGCAGATTGGTCCTCCACTATAACAAGGGCCTAATTAAGCTTACATTGGTTGAAAAAAAGCTTTCTTTTAAGAGGAGACTTTTATAGAAAAAAGATCCTATATATATAATTATCAGGTTATGGTGTCATACTTCACAAAATTATGTCTCTTTATACAGCAGTAACATTATTTCCTGTCAGTAGACAAACAGTATGGAGGGTGAAGGCAGGGCAGTGACCTTGATCATGATACTGGCTTAGAGCTGAACTTGTCTGTTAGTGTATTAAAGCTGTTGCCTGTGGGTAGGTTAAATGCTGCAGAGTAACTTAACCTGTGGGGAACTCTAAAGTATGACTGAATAGCTGTTAGCTTCTGGACTCCTGTCTGTGCGTGTTCTACATTTTCACCTTCTCTGACCCTCTGTTATCACCCAAATGGTGGTTGCTTTTTTCTTTACCAGCTAGTTGTTAGCCTTCCAGCTCTTGTAAGTTCTCCACTGGTTTTTAACACAACTGTGTTCTTTGAGTGTTATTATTCCTTTGTCTGGACATTTGTTTATAACAATGAGTGAACATGGCCTCGTCTGACTTCACCATCCTGCTTGGTTTTCTTTGGCTGTTATGATGTTTCATTTTAGTTCCAACTCCATCAGCTATTTATGTTAATGTTGACTGGCATTTCTCTTTGCTGCAAAAATACAGTAATTCTCCTCGCTGGCCTCTTGATACTTTTATCTACTTAACTTCAGCTTGCATCAATGTTAAAAATATTTCTCAGACTTCTGTGTTGTGCTCATACTGTCTGACCTGCAGTTCACCCCCTGRCAGCAACATCATCGCTTTAAACATGTACGACCTAATAACCTGTGTAGGGCTGCTTCGATTATTATTTTTTGATTAATCGATGAGTTGATTTGTCAACAATTATTTCTGTCACACRGTCCATATACACTTCCTGTGGGCGCACCTCCGATTCCAGCTCCAGCTCACATCTCATCTCACCTGCTCACACCTGAGAATGTCACCCTGAATGTGGCGTTGTATGTATGACGTTGTCCTTGTATGTCTTTGAGTGGGGGTGAGGATAARGGTGGGATGGTGCGATTGTGTATGTGTATGTTTGGGTATTTGTCAGGCTGCGGTCTGGGCTGCCCCTACTGCTGGTTTATCTGGGGGCCCGCTGCTACTCGGCCCCCCGGTGGGGTGTGCAGCTGGCCGCCAGCATGCTGGGGGTTCCCGGGGTCTAGGGCTGGGCGCTGGGGTGTGTGCCGGCCTGGTCTGGTGACAGCCTGCTTGGGCTTGGGGCCTCTGGACCTGTCGGGCTTTGGCCTGGAGGGGGTGCGCCCTGGGGGCCCGGACTTCTGTGCCCTTTCCTGGATCTGCTCTGGTATGGCGGGTGCCGGTGGGGCCCATGAGTTTGTCGCTGCTGGCCCCGGGGGCTGTGCTTGTGGTCGCTGGGGGGACTCTCCCAG
>NW_013952616.1:352533-360478 GCF_001266775.1 Austrofundulus limnaeus
GACAATATTTATGAATGTAGGCATGTATGTATGTATATCTTCATATATGTATGGGTATGTGTGCATTTTTATACAGTATATGCCCTCCATGTATTTATCCATTTATTTTTYAGGTGAGYGAACGGATGTTGGGTGTGTGGTCCTGTGTTTTGTTGGTGTATATTTAATATATGTCTAATCGCTATTTCAATCTTTCTATCTTTCTAATTACTTCTCTCTCTGTCTCTATTTTCTCTTCACTTAAAAAAGTCACTGATGATGAAGAAATAAATAAACTAAATAAACTAATATTTAGTTTCGTTTTCTACTGAAGTGACAAAAAAAAAGAGAATGTCACTCTGTTATCCGGTCTCTAGCTTAACATACAGTAAGTTCCCGTAGCAAATTAAAACAATGACCCATAAAACCTAAGTGTATGTACTGTATTTCTAACATTAATACATGAAATTAAATACAAACTAAACTGCAAGTTGTCTTTCTTTGTTGAATAAGACTTAAATGAATAAATAAAGTAATAAAACTAACAGGATAGGATGGATTATTACTTTAGTTCAGTGATTTGTTATAATGACACTTAATCCTGTAGCTAACGTTAGCATAACTGAAACACATTGTTTTCTGATAGGTAAACTAACATAAGTCATAAACAGTTACAGCACAAAGTGGTTGGTTTATTTTTGCTAAAATGTAGCAACTTTTGTTTTGTTTAGGTCTTGTTTTTTTTAGCCTCTTCAACATGACCGTCTCTGCGTTCCACCATTATTATTGCTCTTTGATGTGCCCGCTGCATCTTCTTCTGTGGTTAATAAGCAGGCGGGCACTTCTTCTTCCATAATAAACAATGACACAACAGACGTGATTCTGCCTCCAGCAGTTTGTGTAGTTCATTGCAGATACAAATGAATATTTACGTAGGTAAATAACACTTTTTTATTTTATTCAATAATAAAATTCTGTATACTATTTTTTGTATTCAACATAATTGATTATTTCGAATAATTTTTGCAGCACTAAAACATAGACCTTTGGTACATAAAATGTATTCACTGATTTTGATTTGATTTGATAAAACAGCGCCAACCACTGTATCTTTTCCTTGTTCATCATCTTTAAACATTCAAAGCTTACTGTAAATTATTACAAAAATACCTCTGCCAATGCAGTTTTCTTTGAATTTCATGAAAGCATGCTTCTCGGTTATGTGGACCTCCAGGAGCCTCATTCTGTGGGCTGAAGTCTTAGACTTATTGGAATCTACTGACCACTTRCTCAAAGAAAACCTTACACTAACCCAACCTCCCTGCTCTATCTAACGTTTAGTTTGGTTGGACCTGCTCTACCTTCAATAGTTTTTTTAATCCTCCCCAAAGCCTTTACAGACTCCAAGTATGACCTATCTGAGCTCCTAACCTTCATGTCTTCTCTGAGTATCCTTAAACATTCTTCCTCAGTGACCATACATACATAAATCCAGCTCTTTACTCACGTCGAACCCTAACTAATTGATCAGAGCAAGAGGTTTGCAGTTGATAGGCTGGCCAAAAATTAATCAGTCTCTGGAGTTTTTTTTTTCATGTGGTCAGTTCGTAGATTTATTGGTTGGTTAAGATAGGTTTAGTTATGCTAGTTAGGATTCTGAAGTATGGCTTTCTGTCAGCCTCAGTTGAGCAATAAACACTTAAGAAATGTTGATTATTATGGTTGATTGAACACTTATGGTTGTTGCATCTATGTTCACCCACTAGAGCTTGTCCAACATGGTGACCAGACTGTGTGCACACAAACTGTGATGTTATCACAGAGGATAGGACTCCTTAAACGGTTATTTGGTAGGCCAGTTTACATATGTACTTCACATTTAATTTTATTAAAGTTTGCTTTGATTGATGTGTTTGCCAAATGCAGCGCTGTCCCTGGTGATGTTGCTTGGCAGGTGGTGTAACTCACATCCATCCATCAGTTAAATCAATAAYTGGATGTTCAGTATCCTCATCACTACAGCAACACATTAGAAAATACCACCATYAGCTGGTTAGTTAGTGATTAATTACGATACCATTTTACTGGAGTATGCGAGAACTTCCTGTAGTCAGTTTGCATCGGGTTTTAATATAAACAAAAGTGGGTTAAAACCAAAAATAGAATCCTCTACACATGTATCACATAAGCGTATTAGGTAGCAATCTGCCCATCAGTTTGTAGTGAGCACACACGCAGCGGTACAGTCATTAGCGCTGTTGCATAACGGAACAAGAAGGACTCAGGTTTGTTACATAGCTCTGTCCCTTTCCATGCTGGTCCATGGGGGTTTCCTCTCTGTGTTCCACTTTCCTCCAGCTGTTCAAGGACATGTAAATGAGACGGACTGKGCTGGGACTCGTAGTTAAGCTCGGGTGTAAATGTTAATGATTCGCCTCCATGTGTTTATTAATCTTGCAGTGACCCTTAAAGAGAATGCAAGATTACAGAAAATGATTAAAAAACAGAATCGACATCATAGATACTTTTTTTGACAAATTCACAACCAAGACTGTGTTCAGATTTCAGCTTTTTATGACTTTTCATTGTGGAGCACTATGATTAAAAAAATGAGGACRTTCTTTTTATTGGGTCGAGGCCCAGGTAAATGCATGTTTTTGTTTTTTCTCCATTGTGTGCATGTACAAGAAATGGCACAGTTGTCAGCGAGCACAGCCAGTGAGAGACGGGGAGAAAGTGACAAGAGTGTTGACCTGAGTGGACCGACATGAGAGGGGGTGAAGAGTGTAAGGAGGGCAGGAATGGGAAAATAAATAAATAAATAAATAAAGAACAAGATAGTAAGACAGAAGGAAATATGCTAGTTGCAGATCAAGAGACCAAGCAAGAATGTCAACATTCAGAGGGGACATACATCCAATGACAGATACAGAGCACTTTGTCGTTCTTGTTTACAGATCTACGACCCGTACTTCAAGATGGCCCCGAACCATATGGAGAAAAAAAGTTTTTGTCTGCCGCAATCTAAGAACACCACATTGTTTTCAACCCAGAGATGCAACTTTTTTGATGCATAGCTTTGACAACACAGCAAGCATTTTTTTATTTATAAGGCATGGCAGTGGATCAGAGACGGTGCTCTATATAGAGACATTGCTCCACATAGCAGCACAGTGAACGTCAGTCTGCAGATGTTTTCAGTTGTGTTTTTTTATCCCCAGTTTATGAAAAAAAAAACAGTGTTTAAGATGAAACCCACACATTTTTATGTAAAGGGTTAGTTCAGATCTTCTGAAGTGGAGATTTGGAAAAAAGTTTACAAAGCATTAATACTTACCAGTTGTTAACGGCTTTCAGTGCAACTTTGAATTTTTTCGAATTTGAATATTCTGGGCTTAAAGGTACAACTATAAACAGAAGAGACAAGCGAAACACATGTAGCATTTAAAAAGTACCAATTAACAACCTCATTTACATCTGACATCCTAAATGTGGTCACATCTCCGTGGCATCCAGATAATGAGAACAGATTACAGGAGCATGGAGTAATATTACACTCATGGTGGGTATTAACGTTGCTCGTTGTTGGATCTGTGTGTAGAAACGGTGCTCTCAGAGATGAGCTGTTCCATGAACCACATCCAAATATGAGAAATTAAAATAAATTGCAGATGGAATGAGAGGAACATTTATTACCAGTTTAAAGGCATTCCTTTAAATATAAATGACTTTATGCAATGAGAACTGATGTACTTGTTGCTTTATGGTAAAAAAGAAGGTACACCTGCTCTGTTTAATTGGAACAGGAAGAGAAACATGGATTTGTATTTATATTTGACTAAAAAAATGTGCTGCTGTAATCATCAAGCTTCTTATCGCTCGTCATAACACAGAATATGATGTCATCGTACAGTGGGTGATTTATAATCCCTCTTTTGTGCCATTTCCAAAAAGGRCTTTGTAACATTCCATGCAAAGAACTGCTTTCACGACACACAAAAGTCAATATTTTATTGGAAAATAGGATATAATATAACTCGTCCTAAAATGAGTCTCTCAGGGTTTTGGTGGAATGTTTGGAGAGAGATAAACTGCTTTAAATCTAAGAATTACTTTCTTAGGGAGCCTTTAAATATGTTTTTGTTCTTTTAATTAGTAAAGGAGAAGGTTTAGAAGAGGGCAGCTAGACTTTTGCTAGCTTAGCTTATTTGTGCATTTTTCCCACAATTAAAGCCTTAAATTAACTCTTCAGTATATTTCTACATTGGAAAGTTGTGTTTGTTGAAACGATTTTCTTTCTGTTTAATGAAATCTTTGTAATGTAAAAAAAAGCACACAATAGGAGTTAACCTATCCACAGATGACCAACTGTTTTGGAAGGATTTTAATTAACTAGAAGTAATACTTTTTATACATTCTGGACACTTTGGGTTGTTATGTTCAGATCAAAAGTAGCCAGGCTGAAGAAATGTCACATTCCACGTGTTTCCRTGAGCATTTCAGCCAATCAGAGAAGAGTTTTATTATCATGGAGGATCTCAGACCCTGCATCTGGAGCAGCTCACGTGTTCTGCCTGCAGCCAATGTGGTCCAGTAGGAGCTAAACAAAGGCAGTGTTCTCCAGGGTCTGTAAGGACTGAATTTAGAACCAGGATGCAGTGTTTCAGGAGCACCATGCATCACATCCAGTCACATAAAGTCAAATTTACCTTCAAACTTTGATGAATGCTCAGTGATATATGGAACCCATCACATCGAAACGAGGATTAAGWTTCAAAGTGAAATGTGGAGAAATAGGCAGCTGTAGTGCATTGATTAAAAGTTTGAAACAATTGCATTTTGTCAAATTATATTGAATAAAAACTTTATCTCGGGGGCAATTTAAATAAAATATTGGAAGTATAATTGGAAAAAAAAATTGAAGCACTTTTTGAGCTGTATTTACCCAAAAAAATCATGATGTTGAGCAGAAGACCCTTATTTTTTTTGTAATTTTCCCTGCGAGCTAGCAGAGTTTTCTTACCWAGTGGTAAGTCTTAAAATCTGAATATTGTTTCAGGTTTCCTCTTTATAATAGCATCAAAATTTATCTTTAGAATACCCTAAAAATAGAATTCAGACCAAATATTAATGTGTTCTCCTGATTAGGAAGACAAATCAATGCATATCTTTGTAGCTGCTCATGATACCAGGATGGTGCAGGTATCAAAAAGTGGTTTAAAAAGCATGAAACTGAATATGTGCTGATGTTATTTTGAACAAATTTGACTTAATCTTCATTTTAATGATGGGTGACGTATATATTATGCATTTCAATATTTGTCAAACGTCCATATTGTCATGTAAAAAGGACGTTTTATGTTTTTGCACCAGTTTTATGGCACAACTTTGCTAAATGTTGTAGGTCTCCTGAATGGTTTCTTTAAACTTTTGCGTCATCATCACCCAAAACTAAACGGTGTACAGTGGTGGACAGAGTACTCAACTCTAGTACTTGAGTAAAAGTACTGAAACTCTTGGTCAAATCTTACTCAACTACAAGTAAAAGTTGCTCAGTCAACAGTCTAAAGTTAAAGTACTGAAGTATTTACTTTTGACAATAATTAAGTATTAAAAAGTACATGCATTTAAAAATACTTAAGTATTCAAAAGTACAAATTAAAATGCCTAATATAAGTACATTGCTGTATTGTTTTCAGAGTGATTTTACAGAATGTTCTAACTCTCAGAAATCACCTGATGTATCGACACATAGAACCACTTTGCTACAAATTCTACACCACCTGTAAAGACTTCAGCATAAAAATGCAATAAAGTGAGTGTTGAGTTCTTAAATGCAGAAATGTAYTTTATCTGCAGTGAACAGAAAAGACGTTTAAACTGACACAAACTATTTTTCAGTCCTAAAATCTCAAACAATGAGCTGAGATATGGTCATGGGTGCACTGGTTTCTTCACTTGAGTTTCTTCAACCATTTCCATTGCTGTGTTCTGTTTGAAATGAAGGTGGAGCTCAGCTCGCCACCGTTAATAAGGATGACGTAATTCCAAATCTATCCCAAGTGTGAGCTATGACTGTGATTTGTTTCCCTTGTGAGAAGCCTGTAACCAATTTCATCAAGAAATCAAGAAATCTAGTACATAAAGAAAAAAAAAACAGCAACAGCGGATTACAAAGCTATGCTGAGCCTAAAGTATCAAGTAACTAACAAGCCTCTAAGAAATGTAGGGGAGTCAAAAGTACAATATTTGTCTATGAACTGTAATGGAGTGAAAGTCACAAGTTCCCCAAATAATTACTCCAGTAAAGTAAATATACTCAAAAATGTACTTAAGTACAGTACTCAAGTAAATGTACTTTGTAACTGTCCACCACTGGTAATGATGGCCATTGCAGTAGATTCAGCTTCAAGACAAAGACACCAGCAGTTAGTTAACAAATATGTTGGATATGACTCATGAAGATGAATGAGTTTTAAACAAAGCCTATCCTGGACCTGGTGGGTATAGAGTATGTATGGGGAGTGTGAGTGGATTGTGGCGTCCATCTTGTGTGTCTTTGAATGAGTTGGTGAGAGGATGAGGGTGGGACTGTGTGATTGTGTTTGTGTACGCTTGTATTTTTTGTCAGGCTGGGACTTGGGCAGCCCCTTCTTCGGGATCATTTGAGGGCCCATTACTCCCCTGCCATGCTGTCCTCTGGTGGGTTGTGCCTTTGCCCGCCGGCGCACTGGTGGCTCTCGTTGTCCAGGGCTGGGTGCTTGGGCGTGTGCCGGCTCGGCCCGGTGGCTGCCCGGTGGGGCTTGGGTCCCTCTGGCCCTGTCAGGCCTTGGCCTGGGAGGGGGGGGGGGGGGGGKSCCCCCCCCCCCCCCCCACGATTTTGTCCATTTAGTCAATTTTAGATAACTTACAAACAGATTCAGTGACACAAAAAGTTTTCACTTTTGCAATAATTTCAGCATTCAGTGTTTCTCTTCATCTCTTCATATGAATCATAATTAACMATTAAACTGCTGGAGGAAGTGAGACTCACATGTCTTACTGCACATGCCTGATCAGGAAATCTTTGATCCCAGTGGGTCTAGTAAGCAAACAGTGAACGTGCATTACTCCCAGATTATTTACAGCTGGTTTGAATGAACCACCCTAATTGAGCGCGGCTTGGTGTTACAGCAGATTACGGCTGTTTACAAGTTGAAGGCTAGTTCAACCTCGGCTTACAGCTCATCCTGAATTTAGAAATCTGACTTTTGTGCAATATTAAGATTAAATTATGTATTTGCTGTGTGAGCTCATGAACCTGGGACCAAGATGAGCCAAGCATCAGCTTTTACCTTAGCCAGGCCCAGCACATCCAAGTGGGCAGTTAGACAGAGATTTTCACTAGGTGTCTGTCTGTTGAATGACAAACACCGTAGCACTCCTCTGTCAGCTGCATGGGAAGAGGCCTTCTGGGGCTAGGTCTTTAGCAGCGAGGCGGCGGGCCAGAGCTGGCAGGGTCCACCAGGAACTGACAGCAAGGATGACGTTTCAGGTTTCAGGCAGAACAAGGATTGACAGCCCGATACAAAAATTGGTATTTCACCAAAATGATAAAGGTCCTTGTGAAAAGGTAGAAAATTATGCTGCAGGAAGAACGTTTAAAAGTTCGTAGTGAAGGAACAAGAGCTGGCAAGGTGCCCAGCGCCCTGCTTGGGAGAGCAGAGGACAGAGACAACTGGCTAACAGGAAACATCAGACAGCTTTTAAGAAAGAATTGTGTGTGCATTGTTATCTTGGCAGATGTGGGAGCTTCTCATGAGAAGCCTGTGTGTGTGCATATGTGTAAGTCTGAGACCCAAGGTCGAACATCAAAAACAACACACCAACATTTATGAGCCTAGTAAATCAAGTCTAAGAACCTTAGACTAATATTCTAATTAACCAATGATTAACTATGAATTACTATTAGTAAACTAATAAACAT
>NW_013952616.1:364080-365424 GCF_001266775.1 Austrofundulus limnaeus
GCGCTAGTGCGACCCCCCACCCCACCCCGAAATGGGTGAGACAAAAGAGGAAGGTGGTTCTTAAAGACACAGAGGCCAATTTCAAGGCATTTAGAAAAGGAAGTGATGAGAAGATAAGTTTATTTTCTATTTAAACATAAAAACAGCTTTTTAATAACAGCTAAAGGTAACACAGATATTTTATTATGGTATAGAATTTAAATGTATGCCTGAGAAACACATAATGTTGCCCCTTTAAGTACAGTACTCAAGTAAATGTACTCCATTACTGTCCACCACTGACCGTGTACGAGAATTTGGCTGAGATTTTCTATTCAAGGTCATGCTCCATTAGTTTCTCTTCCTGTCTCAGCTGAGCCTGTCCTTCCACTGGACACTTAAACTGTGTTCATTTGGGTTTAACAGCAAAGGTCGGAGATGAGACTGCAAGGCAGCCTGCAGGTCTCACTGAGAGCATTATCTGATGACTTCCCTGTAATTAAAGAGACATTTATTATATAAGTGGCAAAAGATCAGTGGTGCAGAAAATTTAAACACCTACACATTGAGGTTCTTTTTTTCTATTACTTGTCCTTCTATGATGACTCTGATAGCAAAACCTATTAACTTTTACTTAAATTTAGTCACAATTATATAATATATAATAGTCAGATTATGGCATTTTATACAAAATACATCCCACTTTATTAAGGGTAACAATGAACAAGCATGGTAAAATTGTGAATACATTTGGGCCATTATTCTTGTGGTTCAATCAAAAGTCAAGTCAAGTTTAGTGGCTACTAAATGTCATAGTGAAGAAGAGGCAGAATTATGGAGAATGCTGTTTTTCACACAAGGTGGTCACCAGTCCGCTTGGCATTTACTCATGTATTTGAACTACCACAGAGTTCAATTTAAACAAACTAAGACCTAGGGTTTGGTTTGTATCAAAGTACGATTACGCATTCATACCTTCCCAAATGAAACAGACTTTCTAGGCAAACAAACCAGAGTTTGATTAAAGCAGACCAAACAGGACTGGTGTGAAGATACCCTCATATGTAATTGGCACATTTTATGCCATCATCCGTTCATTTATTAGTGTGTGTAGGGATGGGTACATTTGACATTTGAATCGATTTTGTACCAATATCCGGTACCTGGGAATCGGTACCGGTACTTAACGGAACCATTTTTCGGTACTTTGTGTGTGTTGTTTTTTTTTTTAAATAATAAACTTGTTTTTAACATATTTCTCAATATATAAAATTTAACAAATATAAAGACAACATCCAACTCTTTGTGTTGTAACATCAGTTGTGTAACTTATTTCTTTAAAGTGCAAACTCTTGAAAACAAGAC
>NW_013952616.1:365620-379783 GCF_001266775.1 Austrofundulus limnaeus
TGGAGATTAAACAGACGTTGTGCATGGAGGAATCTGACTACGGATGGGTACCTTTGGCATTTGAATCGATTCGGTACCAATATCCAGTACCTGGGAATCAGTACCGGTACTTATTGGTACCAATTTTCGGTACTTTGTGTGTGTTGCTTTTTAATGATAAACTTTTTAAACATATTTCTCAATATATAAAATTTAACAAATATAAAGACAACATCCAACTCTTTGTGTTGTAACATCAGTTGTGTAACTTATTTCTTTAAAGTGCAAACTCTTGAAAACAAGACTGTTTTGTTTAATTGCACAAATTAAAATCCAGCTCCACATGTTTCTATTAATGTCATTTCCCCCGCTAGAAAAATTGTGTGATGTGGGTCCATGGAAGGCAAATAATTTTAAATCAAATAAGCAAAAGAGGATGGAGTTAAAATAAATAAAAGGTATTCAAGCTACGTTTTGAGCATCCAAAACGTGTCCAATGTTTCAAGCTGGCTGATTGTGCTCTTTAGGTCAGACGTGTTCAGACTGTCGGGAAGCGCCTCTGTTGTTTTCCTCTGCTGGTCTCTGTTTAATGGCGGATGAAATAAAGTGGCGGTACTTCATTTACTTTGAGCAAGCGAACATCGTGCTCACCAGATAATTAATCCACCAGATACATTAATTCAGAGACGGTCTGTTGGGTGAGTTTTACTCCAGGAGCTGCGAGGCTCGGTTTCAAGCTACGTTCAAACCGAACTCTGTTTACTGAACCAGCAGCTGCTGACGTCATTACGCTTTTGCGCGATGCTGCGTTCAGGACAAGGATGGAAAACTCACCACTCTTACGCCAATACGATCGCAATGATGCATTTAAATATCAAAACATGGTACCGTTTGATGTTACGTGAATAGGTTCTCGGCAGTACCAACAGAATTCGGTCTATACTTTAAAAAGTATCGAAATCGGTACTAGGGGTGTAAGAAAATATCGATACACTGAAATATTGTGATATTTCATTTCCCTATACTGTATCGATATTCTAAAGCCCAGTATCGATTTTTTTATTAAGTTTTAAAATGTCAACTTTCCTGCCAGCTGTTCATTTTTATGTTGTAGTTCAGCCTCTGACCACTAGTTGGCAGCAGTGAGCCAGCCATTTGGCTACTCTACCTCTTGAGGTAGAGGCTTTTGTTAAGTGTTGAGTGACCATATTGTAAATTAATATTAAATACTGAAAGCTGCAAAAAATATATTTTCAAACTATTTATTGTCAAATTTAGTCTAATAATTGAAAACATGGATGAAATAAGAAATATGAAACAAATAAAAGAAAATACATACAAAGCAGAACACAGCTAAATGTATCAAAAGCATGTCTATGTAATATTAGAATTTTCTGAGACAATGAATTTTGGTTTTTCATTTTTTCCCCTGTAAGAGGTTTTTATTTATTAGAATTTTTGGACAAAAAAAATCGCAATATATCGCCTTGCTTATAGTATCGCAATATACCGGGATATATCGTATCGTGACCCCTTCGTCATGATATGTATCGTATTGCCAAATTCTTGCCAATACAYAGCCCTAATCGGTACCCATCTGTGGAATTGTAATCTAAGCATTTCTGAAAATTTCAAATGCCGATCGATAACATCCATCATCATTCTTTAGGGGATGGGACGGGAGTTCAGCCTGACCCCCTGAAGTGACTTAGAGGAATCAAATCAGTTTAGTGATTAACTCAAATTAACCTGACTCCATAAAGCGAACCTAATTTACAATGTCTGCTCTGCATTTCTGTCTTCCTGTCTTATTATGAGTTGCTGTCAGGGAGTGACACACCATGGTGAGCCTCATGAGCCACTGCCAGCAGTTTTGAAATTTCTTTTAATCTTTCCCTCTTGTACAGATTATACGTACATCAGAACATTGACAAAGTCCAAATTTATTATTAGAATTTAGAGAAGAAAGTGGACATACTGTATGTTGGAATTTTGGGCTGTAACTTTATCAGCACTAGGGTTGGGCAATGTTTGAATTTGAACAATTCTGGTTTCTCATTTGGATTTTGCGGTTCTCAGTGATTCTCAATTTTGATTCTTTTTAGAGGCAGGGTCAAAAAAGTTTACATGGTTTAAATGAGGTAGCTAACCAGAGTTCTTCCTAGATGAACAGAGGTTATGACTTTACTTTTCACACAGGGGTACTCTGCGAAACTTGTCTATTTAACCAAATCGTACACTTAACGGTATATCCAGCCAAAGAGTATTTTTGATCTTTTTTGAGATGACGTACTAAGCAAGAGCAGAATGTGTTTAATTAGTCTTGTTGGCCTGTAAATGTTTTCCTCATACATCCCTTTAAGTCTAACCAAGCACARTTGTCTTATTGCACTGGCAGAATATTTCACTTAACTTGACAATTTGAGTCTGAGCACCAGCTCAGACTGGTGTTTGGTGGCTCACTTGGGTTTTTAATTTTTTTTCTTTGTTGGTGTCAGGCGTCTTCATCTTCCAGTTGGCGGACTGGATATTAAAAGTAGGTGTCGAAATTTAAAAGTACTAATGATTCCGGGAGAATTGAAACATTAGTCCTGGTTCCAATCGATACTTGAGACTTGCCCAACCCTAATCAGCACCATTCAAATGTTTTTTTTTTTGTGTGTGTCTTTTATCCGTAGTATTTTTCTGCACTAGACATGCCTGTAGAATTGGCAATTTTAACTCTCAAATGAAACGATGTGAGCAGAGGCAAAGAGCTGCAATAGTTGCTCGCCTCCATTGCCGTTTTGCCAGGGGTCTACTTTGGAACAGAGAGGGATGGAAAAGTTCGGTCCAAGTGTAATCCACCTGCATGAAGGCTTAGGTCTGGGAACTTACTCTCCACTTCTGGAGTCGCTCTGCCTAATTATCCCTTCAAAGTCTTGCCACAAAGTCCTCACAGCCACAAATTCTTGCTTTGTGTTCTGTTCTACCTCTGTGGCACCTATTCTCTCTCTCTCTCTCTGTCTCTCTGTCTCTCTCTCTCTCTCTCTCTCTCTCTCTCTCTCTCTCTCTCTCTCTCTCTCTCTCTCTCTCTCTCTCTCTCTGTCACCTCTTCTCTGGCTCTGACTCTTCTATTCATCTCTGTCTGCCTCAGGATGCTAGCTGCAGTAGCCTTCCTCCTTCACTCTCTCCTCCTCCGTCCTCTTYCTTCTCTCCTCTGTTTCAAAGCGCAGCTGACATCACGAGGCTCACATCACAGTCAAGCAATGCTCGCCTTCCCGTCTACACATACTGCCGAGCTTCAAGGGGATTTCTGAGCAGCTCTGTCCACACTCCTCACAGCTTTTTTGGCTAGTTTGATAAGCTTGACCAGAACTACACCGGAGATATGTCGGCGAATTTTTGACAGATCGCTGAGCGCTTTCTGCTCTTGTTGTTTAAATAGTTTTGAGAATTTATTTTTCTGCAAGTACAGTAGTTACAGATTCAGTGATGGTATGTTTCTTTTTTTTTTAATCCCAGTAGTGTTCAGTTTTGAGGTTAATAAAGAATTGGATATGTTAGTTATTTCCTATTACAAATTTTACAAAGCTGTCAGATTGTCTGTGGCTCATAGCTTGCATCATTTTCTTAGCTAGTGGTTTGTACGTAAAGCAATAGTTCAGATCTCTTGAAGTTCAGTTTTGCAGGAAGGGTATGAACAATTAATGAAAAACCTCAGTTTGGAGAAAAGTAGTTTGTTCTGATCAGATTTTTAAAAGGTAACTGGACAGCTTTTCTTGTATTTTTCATGTTTTGCTTCTAAAACAACAAGCTTTTTTTCTTAGTTCAAGAGTGCAATGTTCGATGCTTTCAAACTAAAATGAGTTGCTGCAGTTTTTGCAAGCACGACTCTCAGGCATATTCCTCTCACTTCCCTCTACTCTGCATGTCATCTGTTGRTCTGGAGCAGATACAAGGTTTTTTGATAACTGTGGCACATTGGTGGGGAACTGTTTGATAAGATTCAAAACCAAGCAAATAAAGCTGGGTGATATGATCTAAATTTTATATCACGGTATTTTCAACGTTTTCACCGGTTTCACGATATTTGACGGCATTTTTCTTTTCATCACTGCTCAGCTGATAATAAAATGTATAAACCCTGCTTATTGATTTTTTTCTTTTACTGTACCTCTATCTGTGTCTCTGTTTCCCTCCTCTGTGTCTGTTCTTCTCTGACTGGTGGTTGGAGACAGTAGTCATGCATTTTGGTCCAGTCGTGAAGGAGGAGGGTTAAGAAAAGATTATGATCGGGTCTATTGTTTTATGTTATTTATTAAAGCTTATCAGCACGACTCACCTTGAATACCAGTCAATTCCAACTCCACTACGAACTACTTCCTGCGGGCTTTTCACAATAGAACCACGTTAAGTCTCCATCAGCATAACGTCTCCATATTAACTAACCGCGTTAAATCTAACTGTGCATGTCACCGAAGAGGTGTTTACTACATTCAGCGATGGCGAAAACGGGATGTTTTTTTAAACGTCACTCAATATAAGCAGTGGAATCGCCACCCGCGGCTGCAACTAGCTGCTCCAAACATTAGCATGCTAACTCACATAGCGGTGCAGCAAGGAAAAATGTCCCCCGGGAAACAACRGTTCACTGGCGGCCGCGACGAAACGTTCCGCTATCTAACCCGGAATGTCCGGTATTCAAAAAATTCATATCATAACAAAAATAAAAACCGGTGCAAAACGGTATACCGCCCAGCACTACAAGCAAACACTTACATTATAATAGAAATAGTGGTAGCTAGCTGTAGCACTCACTACTGTCAGGAATACCATAATTTTTTTCACTTAGTATAACTATGTAAGGGGAAGTTCATAGTGGTGAAAAGGTTCATAAAACAATTAAAATGTTTGAAACTGAACTTGTGGTTAGCACATCCAAAGTTATTTAAAGTGGTATCTACAGCAGGTAAGATATTATCTGCTCATGTTTTCTCCACAGAATGCCACCAATTTTGTTTGGGTTTCATCATCTTATAATAATAATAATAATAATAATAATAATAATAATAATAATAATAATAATAACAATAGACTATTTTTATACTTGGGATTGTATTATACATGAATAAATACAGCAATTCTTGGCTTATAATTTAAATAATAATTGAACTCACTGCTTTTCTCAACATGAAAACAAATTAGATTGATGGTTGAAACACTAATATTACATATTAACCTCTGTTTAACCAGGCTAAACCAGGAGCCTAAACTCACATTACTTGAGGCAACAACTGTGCTGCCTTATAGCTATAGCTAAAAATGTTGGAGGATCATCTGAAACGTTTAGTGTCAGAGGTCATGAACCATTACTGAAAATATAAATGGAAAAATGTAACTTCAATTTCCCTCGTCTTCATGTAAATCTTAAYTGAGCGACAGAGTTTAACATTAACTTAAAAAGAAATAGTCCCTGCCTTGTCCTTTCTATAGCAAAGGGCTGTATATCATCAGAATGTGGTTGTTGGCCTCCACACAGTGTCACAGAAGCAGTAGATTGTGTTTTCTTTTCTTCCTCAGCCTCTGTATTCAGAGCAGCAGCTGACACTCATTGGCCCCGGCGAGTCCAGTCTGTCCTGCTGATAAACGGCTATTAACGGCCAGACGCTCGCTTTGAAAATGAGTTTAACTCGGCCGGTCCTCATTACTTAAACAGCGACTCGGCCACAATCCTCAAGGTGGATTTGAAAGTTGGTTAAAAAAAACTGAGGGCATTGGTCAAATTGATTTCGAAACTAACCGGCTGCCGCTTAAGCGTTTCAAAAATATGAGCTGTAAATACCAACCTCCCGCGCTCATTTTTGATTAAAAATTTCACCCTGTCGGTTTATGTTTCTCCACACGAACGCCAGGACATAAATTGCTTGGAACTGTGACTGAAAAAAAAATCTGTTTAAGGTCCAAAGACTGTAATTATTATGGATTTTTGTATTGGCTTGATTTGTTTGTTTCTAGGTTCTAAGTGAACTGAAGGCTTTTCTTRAAATTTCTTTTTACCTCATTCCTCTGCATTCATCTCCATATATTTCATCTTCCTTCATTTGTTTGGTTCAGATTTTTGTTTCTTATTCTTTTCATTTAGTCTACAGTGCAATTTTTTATCATTATTATTTCTTCTCTCTCCTGCCTGCCTTTTTTTTTAGCCTTTTCTCAGTGTTTGCAGCTCCCCAGACAATGAGCGAATTTTCAAAAACACATTGTCAGTGCACATCCTTCTCTCTGGCATCAGCTCGCTGTAGCCGGCCTGATGGTTGCAAATATATATCTTTCCCCATCCTCTCTCTTTCTGACCTCCTTGCTTTTCTTTTGGCCTGCTGCTCTCAATTCTCCCCCCTATTCTCTCGCAGTGCCGCTGACCTCTGGGATCAACCGAGCAAAACTGATTCCCACTTTTTCACGGATCATGAGTGCGTCAGTGGTTACACAACCCAAAGAGCGAGAGTGATACAGAGGGGGCGAAGGAACATGCAAATATGTGTTTGACATATTTGTTCGCATTTTCTTCCTATAGGAAACTCAGCACTAAAAGAATTAAAGGGCCAGTATTCCTTGCCAGAGTTCAAATTGCCCACTGCCTTTTATACCAGAACCCATACATCCATCTATCCATTATCTGTACCCGCTTCTTCCTTTCTGGGTCATTGGGGTCACTGGTGCCCCTTTCCAGCACTGTGTTAAAGGTGGGGTACAGTCTGGTTGGGTCCATCACAGGGCCACATAGAGACAAGCAAGACATTCACTCTCACTCACACCTATAGGGACAATTTAGAATTACAAATGAGCTTAACGTGCATGTTTTTGGTCTGTGGGAGGTAACCGGAGTACCCAGAGAAAACCCAAGCATGCACAGAGAGAACATGCAAATTCTACCCAGAATAGTCCTGGCTTGGATTCAATCTGGCAACCTTCTTGCTGAGAGCAACCTTTGTGGACTAAAATCAACTTATTATGAAAAATAATGGAACTGGAATGGTCAAGCCTGGTAAATGACATTTCAGTCTCATGAGATGTGAAATCGTGTGTGTAGAGTTCAAAATATGCGTTGAGGAAGACTCTYAGCTWCTATTGCACCAAATTTAAACTGACTATCTTTAAAAATGACTTGAGTTTGGATGCAAAATTATATCATGTTACTGGTTTCTGAAAATAACTAAAATGTTGTTTTATTTGTTGATGAAAAGGGTATAATGACTATAGAAGACGTTTATTTGTTTTTCAATGTAGTATGGAATCAGGTGAGCATCAGATACTTTGTGATTTTTGTGTTAGTTAAGTCTGATTAGCTGTGGAAGCCATCTTGAATTGGGTTGACCAAAGTAAATGAGTTGTAGATGTATAGCCAATGATTCTTTTCTGAAAGTTTTATTAAATGGCGCTTCTATGGGCATTAAAAGTCATGACATAGATTTTGCAAAATTCAAGATTTGAATGACATTAAAAAGTATTAAATCTCAGTGGCATTAAATATTTCCAGTTAAAATAAGATGAGATGAACGGGTTTGTAAATTTCTCAGCTGAACTCGATTTGGCTACAAATCATTGCCATATTGATGAATAATAAAACGGGAACCTTTTTGGTAACGCTTTATGGACAGTTGGTGCGCATTGGAAGGAAAATGGGAAAAGGTCAAGAGCTGAGACAAAATGGATAAATGCCAAATCCAGCTAAAGTGGCTGAAGAACGAAGAATTGAGGTCATGGATGAAGCTCGTCAATTCTCAGGATGATGAAGGATTTTGCGTTGTTTTTGTTTTTTAAAAACAGTAAAAAATAAACTTAAGCTTGGGCTGAATGGACCAAGGTGTTGAGAGGGGTTAAAGCAAACCACCTTGAGGCACTATTGTATTGCAAAGCATGGTAGGAACAAAACTGAAACAATGATGCAAAAACCCTATCGAAATTCAACTCCTGGTTCTTGAAATATTTTGCTAACATATAGACATTTAAACAAAAACTGTACTTGTTTTGTCTTTGATGGTGGGCAATATTAACAGGTAAGACCCTGGCTCCATAGAAGTTATTAAAGATGTTATTAACCTTTAACTTTCATTATTGGTTAGGTCATCACAACATGTCTAGTTCAGATATTGCGACAAGTAATATTAGATTATATATAGTCAGTTAATTTAATATAAATGTATGTTTTTCTTTTACTGCATCTTGTTTGTTGTTTAAAATGTGTCGTAGTCATGAAAACTGTTACTCGGAAAACCTGTGGTAAATATGCAAAATCCACACGTTTGAGAAACAAACACATACAGCTGTGGTGCTCATTTGCTGCACATTTCACCAACACTGCACACGGTTTGTGAAGCGCAGTAGACCTCATGAGTCGGATTTATGTGCAGAACTGGGTTAAGATGTGGCTGGAAGGGTTGGACTGTTAGAGGAAGACGGCGGCGCAGGAAGGCTCAGGAATTGGCGGCGGCGAGCACGTTCRTGCACACGGGTGACGTGCGTCAATGTGACGGCTGCAGCCATGCGTAGATGTTCACACCAGGGAGAAAGCAAACAAACATGGCAGCCGAATGGTTTGAAAACAGTGACCACCGTCAGAGACTGCCGCCTCTTCGTGTAGGTTTCTGTCATCTGTTAAATGAAGGCTTTCTGTTTCTGTTAGTGGCCTTGGGTCCAGAGGAATATTTGTGCTCATATACTCTGCTTTAATTTTTATGAATGAGAATGATCGAAGAAGAACAGAAGGTAGAACTTCACCGGCAATATACTCAAGCAAAGGAAGATGCTGCAAACAACGTTTCACTGGAAAAACACAAATGCTGTGTCACTCTCATGATTGTTCAAACATTTATGTTACACTACTTTCATTTAAATGAGAAATTATTCAGGGCTTGGCCTATTTGGCTTTTGGGGCTACTTATGAATGCAACACAATTTGAAGCGTTCATCTCTACTAACTTAGAACAAACAAACTGGCGAGTAAGCTTTTCTGTTCCAAGCTTTGGTGACTGGTGACACATGGGGGGATTGAAAATGTAAATTTCTCAGCTTTATAGATGACCAAATGTCGTAGCTAATGAATGTTCATCTATGGTCAGTTTGGTAGAAATAAAAGATTCAATAAAGGATTTAAAAGGAGTTTGAGTTGCAATCACTGACATGGTTCTATACACAGGTTGGAAAGAGTGTCAAGATGATAAGCTGGTGTATACTGTAGCTTAAACTAGAGTCACTGGTTATAAGGTACACCATGATGTAAAAAAGTCTCCACCACTAACATTTCTTGATAGTTCTTGTTAGTTAGTACATTCCATTGCGACAGCTTTGACACTTAAAAACAAAATGAAACAAAATTTTATTATTATTATTATTTTCTCCTTTGGTGGAACTCTTTCGGAAGCAACTTTTCTTACTGAATAGTTGGTTAAGATCAAAACTTGAGAACCATGACAAGGGCTAATCTAATTGCTCAGCCGGGTAAATACTTAAAATCCATTGGTCAGCTCTCAGTTAGTGTAGAAAAAACAGCGGAGAAGTAATTCTGTGTAACAGTAATAGCTTCTTCAGAAAATTATTCTGGTGATATAGTTTGTTATAGTTTGTGTGTTGCTTGTATTGATACAAGTTGGAAACCACTGTTGTCGACTTCCCAGTGCAGAAAGTAGCTGGCTGTCATAAAGATTTGCAACATGATGTCATCACCTAATTTGCGTWTTTAACCATTTGCATGTTATTGTTATCAAGGCTGTAGGACAGATGACTATTATTGATAAGGGACCAAAAGTGTGATTTTAGAACTATAAATAAACTTTATGAAATCATTTCAGGAGTTTAATACTTTGCCTAGACCCACATTAAATAGATCAGTTTTGTCATGTTCTGTTTTGATGGAACCTCAAATTTAACTAAAATACTTATTTGGGCTTGGAACCATCAAAGTGACCAAGGGATCCATGATTAGTTGTAACATTAGACTTTATTTGATAAACATTTATTTTAACTGTAAAATAAAGACTGTAAAAATACTGTAGGCTGTTCAGTTTTGTAAATCTTTTAAAAAACATTTTAACACTAACGGAGCCATTTTATTTACATGCAAAGCATTCTGGGTAAATGATGACTTGGATAGGTCCTCAGTGTGAGCGAGCTACAGTATATCTACCCTGAAGGTTCATCTTGGACAATATCTGACGATCGACTCTTTTCAATGAAACCAGAGAGCGTTGACAGACAGAAGGCAGAAACGATTCAGTCTACAACTGAATACAGGTGCTGGTCATAAAATTAGAATATCATGAAAAAGTAGATTTATTTCAGTAATTCCATTTAAAAAGTGAAACTTGTATATTATATTCATACATTACATACAAACTCATATATTTCAAATGTATATTTCGTTTAATTTTGATGATTACAAATGACAACAAATGAAAATCTCAAATTCAGCATATCAGAAAATTAGAATCTTGTGAAAAGGTTCAAAATGGATGGCACCTGGTACCACACTCTAATCAGCTAATTAACTCAAACCACCTGCAAAGGCCTTTAAATGGTCTTTCAGTCTAGTTCTATAGGCTACACAATCATGGGGAAGACTGCTGACTTGACAGTTGTCCAAAAGACGACCATCGACACCTTGCACAAGGAGGGCAAGACACAAAAGGTCATCGCTAAAGAGGCTGGCTGTTCACAGAGCTCTGTGTCCAAGCACATTAATAGAGAGGCGAAGGGAAGGAAAAGATGTGGTTGAAAAAAATGTACAAGCTTGTGTCAAGCCACTCTTGAACCACAGACAGCGTCAGAAGCGTCTTGCCTGGGCTACAGAGAAACAGGACTGGACTGCTGGTGAGTGGTCCAAAGTCATGTTCTCTGATGAAAGTAAATTTTGCATTTCCTTTGGAAATCAAGGTCCCAGAGTCTGGAGGAAAAGAAGAGAGGCACTTCATCCACGTTGCTTGAAGTCCAGTGTAAAGTTTCCACAGTCAGTGATGGTTTGGGGTGCCATGTCATCTGCTGGTGTTGGTCCATTGTGTTTTCTGAGGTCCAGGGTCAACGCAGCCACATACCAGGAAGTTTTAGAGCACTTCATGCTTCCTGCTGCTGACCAACTTTTTGGAGATGCGGATTTCATTTTCCAACAGGACTTGGCACCTGCACACAGTGCCAAAGCTACCAGTACCTGGTTGAAGGACCATGGTATCCCTGTTCTTAATTGGCCAGCAAACTCTCCTGACCTTAACCCCATAGAAAATCTATGRGGTATTGTGAAGAAGAAGATGCAATACACCAGACTCAACAATTCAGAAGAGCTAAAAGCCACTATTAGAGCAACCTGGGCTATCATAACACCTGAGCAGTGSCACAGACTGATCGACTCCATGCCACGCCGCATTGCTGCAGTAATACAGGCCAAAGGAGCCCCAACTAAATACTGAGTGCTGTACATGCTCATACTTTTCATGTTCATACTTTTCAGTTGGCCAACATTTCTATAAATCCTTTGTTTTTATTGGTCTTCAGTAATATTCTAATTTTCTGATATGCTGAATTTGAGATTTTCATTTGTTGTCATTTGTAATCATCAAAATTAAACGAAATAAACATTTGAAATATATGAGTTTGTATGTAATGTATGAATATAATATACAAGTTTCACTTTTTAAATGGAATTACTGAAATAAATCTACTTTTTCATGATATTCTAATTTTATGACCAGCACCTGTATATAGACAGAGGACAACAGAGCTGTTTATATGTATTTGCTCAGCGCTAGCACGACAAACTAACAAGCTAAACTGAGGTCCAAATATACAATATTTCTGAAATGCATTACAATAACGTTAATGCATTGCAAGATGGATTTACCTTTATCCAGTCTTGCATGAAAGGATTTCCTTATACTGAATAATTCACTGACAGGTCTTCATATTTATAATAACATTTTTTTTCTCCCCCTTTATAGTAGTTTCCAACTTTTTACATTATTAACCTTCTGGATGAAAAGCAGCAGAATTCAGACTATTAGTGGGAGAAAAGAGCTGAAACTTGCTGCCAGTTCCACTTTTTGCGAGCATAAAGAGAAGAAGACAGTGCATGAAATGTTAAAAAGGGGAAGAGAATGAACCATTCTTCTAATATTTAACAAGGGCAGACTTTTGTGAAGTAAAGACTGAAAACCTGTAATGGCACGTTTTATAAAGGGAATAAATATTCTAAAATATGTATATTTTTTTCAGATAGCCTGACATTTTATCCTTGCGAAAGCTGTAGACTAATAGAAAAAAAATTGTGAGATCAGCTCTTTCTGACTTTTGCAGCAAATTAACCCAAATTGTTAGTATTTATTTACCAAAATCAATACGTCAAAGCATCATATTTGTCATTATTGCTAAAATTTAACAACTTATCAGTCACTGAACTACAGGCATATTGCCCTTCTGTTTACTTTGCAGCAATGAAGATGGTAATTTGAYAAGCTGTGCTCACTAAACTTGAATATTTTAATTTATTTTGTGTCTCGCCCTCAATTAACTTGGCAACTGGCATGTTTGAAGCAACCCTGTGACTTAAAAAAGGGCTGAGCCCATCCAAAGTGAATCAGCTTCAGAATGAGACATGGTTGGAGCCACGTAGCAGGAAAATGCCCTTGCTCCGGCTGAGCCATTATGCAGATTATATGCTAATGGAGTCATCTGATTTAGTTCTGCTTAGTGAACGCTGCACTGAGGGAWGATAATCAAGCACTGATCAGCTCCCGCTATACTGCACTCGCTGTGTGTGCAGTTCTCTGTGTCTTGGTGTGTGATCTCCATAACCAGCCATCTTGTGCCGGTTCACTTTGGCAAAAAAGAAAAAAAGACTGATTTGAAGGCAAAATGCACATTGGTATTGGGTTCGGTTAAAACTCTTGCATATTCCATTGCTCTTATTTATTGTGTACCATTACTGCTTCATTTTAAATAATGTATTAAGACTGAAAGTGCTTGTGACATGTCATTCAAAAAGTCAAAGAAAACATCTTTATGTTTAAGAAACCTGGCATAATACACACAATTCCACACATTTTGTCACATAACTGGTAGCMTATATACAGGAAGTGACATCAAAGGGAACTCTTTTTAAAAAGGAACTTCCTGGTCTTTTTTTATTGAAACAATATTATTTGAGCTTTGACTCTTCTTCGTCTCTTTCTGTTAGACTCAGAATACTCTAAATAAACACCGAGTCATCTCTACAGTCTGTTTTCAGCCATTTTAGCAATGCTCTTTATTTACATGCAGACATTCCTGTTTGACATCACTTMCTGTTACTTCACATGCAAATATCTCAACAATTGTTCATCTCAGTGGCATGAAACTTTTGTTGGAATATGTTATTAGTGTTATTTTTCCAAAAAATATTTTCGTATTTATTACAAAAAAATATGTCATGGGAGCTTTAGTATTACAATATTAGTATATAATAAATAAAGCACATAGTTATTTTAAGTTTAACAGACATAAGTAGTATCAGTCACTCAAATTCACTGCCAGAATAATTCATAAACTCAGGACACCAAATTCAAATCTGTCAGCTGTTGACATTCTAAAGAACAATTTAATTACAAGTGTTAAGAATAAAATTTAAACTAGGATAATTTAAAATAAAATTTAAACAGAWATACATAAAAAGGGAGCAGCTAAATCTGGTTATTGTTTTAGGGTAAATGCTCATATTACACAGAACATTGTTTTTTTTCTTGTGTTTTGTAAAGTAACAAGCCTTACAAGCTGATGTTACCTAGTTGATAAGCCAGATAGCAACATTCTTTATAAAACTGATACATGTGCTAAATCATAGGTTGTTGAAGTCATTTGTGATGAGTGATAYTCTTTTAGTACCAAGCTACGACCATCTGTGTCACCAGAATTGTGTCTAAGCATCCAGTTTGTAGCTGTTTTTTTTTAACAAGAGGAAAGAAACGGGTAAGGGAGTAGACATGTTCAACTAGAGAAAACYCCAATTTAATTTGGACACTTAGTTAAAAGAAATTTAAATTCCAAGAACAATGAGATAGAAAATGTATTATTTGAGAGGGACTTTTTAAAATGCCAAGCAGCACAGTATGTTTTAATCTATGTTGTTGGTGTATTTGTGAGCTTAATTTAATAAATTTGCCTTTATGTATATGTATATATATATAT
>NW_013952616.1:381723-395599 GCF_001266775.1 Austrofundulus limnaeus
TTTTTGCCTAAATTTGATTATAATTCTAATGAATGGGTGAAGGAATATATTGCATGAGTGAACAAACTGTACTTTTTAAGTCAAAAGTAAATGCTTAGAATGCACACAATTTTCGTATTTTGCTTTTGAACGCAGAATCCAAGCATGTTTTTACAACAATTTGACATTTTGTTTTGAAAACACTTTTTTTCTGCATTTATAAAAAGATCTCTGTCCTCTCGATAAGGAATAATTTTAACAAAAACTAAGTTACCATGTCGCTCCACTAGAGGACGAGAATGTTCCCACTCTACGTCACAATACAAAGAAAGATTAATCGAAGTCTGGCTCTCAATTGTAAATTTGTAGTTTTTCAGACATAATTTTGTAATTTTTTTATCAAAATTTGACAGGATCAGAATAAAGTATAAAATGGTTAAACAGAACTGGACTTCTTTTTTTCGGAATTCTCAGTCAAAAGGCTTCATCAGTACTTATTATGCATCATGAAGTAGTGCTTAAATGCGAGACGAAGATGTATGAAAAAAAACAAAACCTTATGTCAGCTTCAACAACAACTAAAAAACAAGTATTAGCAGATATGCTAGTAGCTAGTTGTTTACTATAAAGTTCAGCTTTTCAACAGTGAAAATAAACTGTGAGTAGGCAAGACGATAAAAAAACAAAAGTTTGGACCTGTTACTAGGAGGAAAGTTTAGTAACTGGACCTTGATGAGTTTTAATTGAATACCCCTGCTCTATATGTGCTTTGTCTTCAAGTATCATTGAGGTAGTGATTCTGGGAGCTGTCTCTGCTTCGAAAACATCCAGGTTTGCAGAAACAAAGAAAGACTTGACCTTTTAGTCTTCAAAGTGAGCTACACTAACTCAACAAATTGAAACCTCCTACAAAGCCATGGTGTTTATTTTTTCTAGCGCAGYTGGTTCGGCTACTCTCACTTCACAGAGACAAACTTTCTATTTAATGAATTTCTTCGTTTTTTTCAAATATTATTTTTTATGTTTCCTGCGCTCCTTTTAACTTTGTTCTTCCTCCTTCGGTGCGTTTTATCTGCCATCTTTGCYATCCCATCTTTTCTACACACTCGTCGTCATTTCAGTCAGTAATTAGCCACTCATCCACCTCCATGATTTCCCTCATTCACCTATCGCACCTCTCATCAGCTTGCTTTGCATTCTTGYCTCATCTCTCTCTCCCCACTCCTTCTTTCCAATCATCGCACGCTTTGTAAAATGTGAAACAGCTGATTAAATCGTTTGTCTTTTTTGTTTGATGCTATTCTTTATGTTCCTCAGTTCACCGCCCACCCCCCACCCATGTCAGTCCATGTTTGGTATATGCCCTGTTCCCTCCATGTGTTTAAGCCCCAGTTCACGCTCTCACTGCACCACTTTTCTCCAACTACATCCAGTCCAAGCCCTGACCCTCCCTGCAGCTTTGAGTAAAGACATAATTTCACTCGTTTGTCCCCCTCTCTTTTAACGTCTGTAGCTCAGCAGATAATAGACTCAGCTTGCATGTTTTAGGTGAATTTCAAAGCAATGCAGCACAAATTAACCTTTGTTACCTCACCTCGGGGAAGTGGGGAAGGGGGTGGGCTTGAAAGAGACCTGCAGAGGCATTTGATCCTATTTGATCATCATCTTCCCCTTCAGCGATGCCCATGYGGGTTGGAGCGTTGCTATTGATCTCCACTGGCCGTGCGCTCGCACACTGTGACACATCTGYAAAAGGCAATGATTAGCCTGGTAATTGGCTGATCAGTTGGATGGAAAAATGCTGAGCTACCCACATGTTCTCATTATACAGTACATTGTGACAGGTGCAAGTCCCTGGAAGAGTCCACTCCCCATCAGAGATAAGACACAGTTTCAACGGTGAGCCTAATTATAGCTCCCATTTAGTCTGGGCTAAACTTAGTCCCCATTTAGCTCATAAAGTTTTGTCCTTGGAATTATTGAACATGTAAACATTTGTGCAACATACAGCTTAAATTTGAATTTTACAGTAAAATTCTAGATGCTCCAAATTAGGATTTTTAATGGTGATTTCAAAGGTTGATTGGAGATCTGTACGTCTGGAAGTCCTTATCATGGAGGTTTCACAACAGAAATTAATTTGGCTTACTGAATTGTGTGTGCCTTGTTTCTGTTGTCAAATACATTTTTAGTTTTGGATGGTCTTCGTTAACTGGAAATGTTTTAAACACATACAAATCAATCCATGCTTTACTTTTTGGACATCCTTTTCAGTCTTTCAGCACATTGCATACAAGAGCTGAAATGTACAGAAGTCAGGGTCCATCAGTGCAGACAGACTGAAAAAAAGCATCAGTCACAGGTGATAGCCACTCACATTTAGAAGATGCAAATGTTTTTTTTTTTTTTTTTTTTCTAACTGATAGGACAGCAAAGGAGCAGAGTATGGGATAAATCTTGTGCCAGCAGGAGTTGAATTTGAATTGCTCAGATTGAATCTGTATGTGCATAATTGGAAATTGAATGCATTGGTTGGAAAATGAAGTCTACTGAATTGAAACTGAATTAAAAGCTTTGTATCTGAATTAATGTGCTTTGAAACTGTATTTTGGTCTATTAAAAATTCAGTTTGATTTTTCAGATTTTTTCAAGTACACCTGGCTGCAGCAAAACATAAGGTTCGGGGTCATGCCCGAGGCCCAAGCCATACCATATATGGAAATGGCGCCATTGCAAACCGGAAATATAGGGGGCGCTGTTTCCTATACTAGCAGCGGATTATTCTTTTTTTATTTTATTTGTTATTGATCTTTATAGATTATTGTTGTGTCTGCCGAGTGGTGAATAAATCCACATGCCCACCAGTCCACTGGGAGTTACTTCTGTTTTATTCAACTTCCACMTAACMCCAGCACTTTATTTACTTAATCTGGCGAACAGCAACCGTTAGCGGTACTTCCGGTTTTAACAACTCAGTATTTCAAAATAAGAGTCTGTTTTAATACACTCAGAGCCTGGTCCGTTAAAATCTATAAAGCAATAAAATTTCAACTAAACTATCTATTGGTTATTCATCATTTTCAACACAATATTATCTGAATATTGTTGAACAAACACTTGAAAAATGAAAATAAATGGATTGCATTATTTTTTCTAAAGAAATATTTAKTAGAAAAATCGTGAACACTGTTGAAAGCAAATCTGGAAAGTAAATTTAACGTTAATAAAAATATAGTTTTCATTTCAGTTTCCAAAAATGGGGAAATTGCCCATTGTTTCATTTTTTAAATGTTCAACACAGTGGGTCAGACCATTTCATATAAAACAAATACATTTCAATAACAAGAGGCTCCCTGTAAATAAATGAACACAGCTAACGAATTTTTTTAATTTTTTGACTGTATTCTGGTGCTTATAACTCATTGCTCTCAGGAAGTGGTGAAGATCTTTCCAAAAAGATTGTACTTTATTTGTACTAATTAGTAATAGCAAACCAAATGGAGTCTTCATCTTGTATACAACGTTTAATCCACTTTATTTTTATCATCCCGCCGTTCATAATATCAAAATRACCTGTATAACTAGCTAACCATTAGCACAACAAACGTTAGCTAACTAGTTTTATATTTCTTTACCAGCTGTCAGCTGATCACTGATGATTAAAACTGTTTTCTGGAGCTTCTGGTGCTTTTAACACATAAAGCCTTTCTCCAACAGGTCCATGGGAGGAGGAACTTGAAGTCACTGTTGAGTTGCCATGACAGCAGAGTTAAACTTTCGTTTTGACAAAAATAAAAAGATTGACTGTTCTTCTATTTCTGGTGTATAAAATAAAATAGGACCAACACCCGTTTTTCGATTTTCAGTATTAGTTTTTAAAAATAAAAATGACGAAAAAGTACATTTGCTATGTTAAAGCATTTGTAAGTGATCATGGATATAGCGCCCCCTTCATTTCTGGAGTGTAATGGAGCTACTTCCATATATGGTATGGCTCAGGCCTTGGGCACACATCCTGGTCTTTGAGAAAGCCAGCCAGACTAATCAAACACAGATCCACAGATTTATGTTTCATTTTGGTGAAGTTTCCCTTCTGTATGTAACAGAGTTGATGCAATCCACTGTAAAAGCGACAAAAACTGACAATTATTTTATTGCAGTGATTAATTTTTACCTATAGAAAATGTTACATTTACATCCCATCATGGATCAGTCAGCAGCAGCATCTGATCAATACTTGATCCATGATGTGATAAAATGTAACATTTTCTACATAAAGGTAAATTTAATCACTGCATTAAAATAACTTTGTCAGTTTTTGTCACTTTTACAGTGGATTGCATCAACTCTGTTACATACAGAAGGGAAACTTCACCAAAATGAAACATAAATCTGTGGATCTGTGTTTGATTACTCTGGCTGGCTTTCTCAAGGACCAGGATGTGACACCAAAATCAGAATTTTGGAACTGAAAGTGAAAGTAGTCAAAGTGATTTTTTCAATAAACCAAAATACAGTATCAAAGCAAATTAATTCAAATTAAAAACTTTAAATTCAGTTTCAAATCATTAAATTCAGTGTAAATTTTATGAAATATATTTTCAAACCAATGCATTCAATTTCAAATTATGCACATTCAGATTCAATCTGAGCAGTTCAAATTCAGTTCCTGCTGGCACAAGATATTTTTTTTTATCACATTCACTTTTTATTAAATATTGCTCAGTATTTGAAATAAACATTATCTTTTTGGCTAATTTCTTAACAAACATGAAAGACAGACAGAACCTTGTTTTTCTTGAAATCTGAAGCCCCAGGTCATATTATTTTTCATAAAAAAAAAAAACAATTCTAATCGGTGCATTTTTGGGTTTCTTGGTTTGTGTCATAAATAACAGTGATGGAAGTCCTCTTCCTTCTGCCATGGGCGATGTCGAGCACAATTAGTCATACTAAAACTTATTGCAAAAGTAGTCAAAGCATAATACAAGTCAATGCTTAAAGCTAGAGGTTTCCATTGGTGCCAAAAMACTGAAAACACCAATGAGCCATGCTGTTTTTACTTGGGGACATCCTTCCTTGCTGTGAACATAATTATCACTRTAGTTCATTTTGAGTCAGTGCCACAAAATTGTAATATTTACTCCTACCTRTAGTAAAACTAATTATAGTAMTTTTTAAAAGAAATATTTACTTGTAAGAAGATTAATTTTACGTATTTTGGCTGATCTCAGCTGTTTTATCTGTTTTATATACTCATTATATTTGTTTCTTACTAGTAGTGTTTTTGAAGAGTTGTTCCACACAGTCTGTTAGGGAAAACGAAAAAAAGTTTGCATGCGAGTGTGCAAAGCAGAACTACTGCCGTGTYATATTCGTGTGTTATCGATATTTCTTTCAAGCATGGCAGAATCCCCCTACAACCAGTAAGACAGAGGAGAGGGATGGTGGGGCTGCAGGCGTGTACTTTGTTAAAATGTGTGCATGTTTCTGGGAGGCTAAACTTAGGTGATGGTGGACGCTCTCCTCTCACAGCTCCTAACAGATCCACCGGGTGAGAGATGGAAGACGAGCTCCGACCTTCTGCTGACCTGTAAAAATGTTCACACCAGCCGGTGACGCAAACGTGTGCCCCCAAAGTGTTAGCGTGTCAAAGCCAGATCATCAAAGGCCTTGAACGTGTTTGACAGAGAGATGTGTGTCCGCCTATTTGTATGCGTGACTGAGCGCGTGCTGAATTTATAGGGGTATGTTTGCTTTTTTTTTTTTAACAGATCAGCAGAAGAGGTGATGCCACAGTCAATGTCATAGCCTTCATGCATAATTGCTCTGCTTTGTCATTGCCAAAGGCTGGCCGGAGCCGCATCTGATTGTTTTCTTTTTTTTTTTTCCTATTTCCTTCAGTGTTCTTTCTTTTTTATCCCTTTTGCCACTTTAGTCTTGATTCTCATCAGACTCATTAGCATAACAGAAACAGAGAAACATGCAGACATACAACACATTCTGAAGATTTAAATGCATTCTGTGCTGCTTCRGKTAYCTTTTAAAAGAGATTTACCACTGCRTTTGCACCTTTCATYCACATAAAAATGAGGTTTTTGGTCACAAGTWTTTTCAAAAACACTTTTCAAAGTGGAGATTTCAAAACCACAACGTGGGGAGTTCGGTAAAAGTTTGCATGTCTTTTGCATTTTTGAGTTTTGCCCATCTGTCTAATTCACRAAACTTACAGATGAAGCCTAGCATCTCCATCTTGACCTAACTTTTCTCAGCTCTGGAGCAGTTTGCCAAGATTTCTGTAATTTCTTATGTTTGCATTTGCAGGAGGACCARTCCATATTTATAAAATTAGCTTCTAAGAAGAAGCAGTGTCTCATTCTCAAAGCTCAGTGCTGCTTGCAACATCCATTTAGCATCAACCGTTTCCTGAGAGTCAGTATTTTTTATGCCTCTGATGAAAAAAGTGAAGAAATTCAACTTTATACAGCACTGCTGCCTTCATAAAAATAGTGCAGGCATGTCAGGAAAAGTAATAACAGTATTAAAATAAAAGAATATAGTATTGTTCAATGAAGCACAAAAGGTCACTTCCTGATTTAGAGATGCCGTCATAAAGAAGATTCCTCTTTGATATGATAAAAAAAGTTTTTTATATATTATTGGAAGAAGTGTCTCTACATTTCAGTTGTTAAAGTAGATTATGCTTGCTTGAAAAAAAAACTGATATCTCTTTCTATTACTTTTGTGCCTGTTGTGTTTGTGACAGTTGATCATATTTAGATTGTACAGCTAAGGTAGGAGATCTGAGTTTTGATTTATTTTTATTTTATTCAAACTTTTTAACCATGTGAGTTGCACTGAGATCACAAGATKTTTTTAAAGGAGCCCTGGACCTAAATACCACCAAGCACCAGGTTAAATTCAGATGAAGCACAAATTAAAGTTCACATTAAAAAAAAAGATAGAGGATACATCGTTAAATCACACAACTGTTCAAACAACAAAATCCAAGTTCTAACAGACAGGAGGCAGTTGTGTTGACCTCCTTTAGCATCAACACTTTTTAAAGTCCATAACTGTAATCAAATATGGAGGTTGCAGGTGCAGGTGGTTCCAAGCTAAGGCAAAACAAGTTCAAATTCTTCACATTATAATGGAAGTGTTTTTTTTTTCCAGTATACACTGCCTGGTCCAAAAAAAAGTCACCACCAAAAAAAAGGGTCACACTCTAATACATTTTGTTGGACCACCTTTAGCTTTGATTACGGCAAACATTCACTGTGGCATTGTTTCGATACTCTTCTGCAATGTCACAAGATTTATTTCCACCCAGTGTTGCATTAATGTTTCACTATGATCTTGCACTGATGGTAGAGTCTGACCGTTGCACAAAGCCTTCTCCAGCACATCCCAAAGATTCTCAATGGACTCTGTGGCCAATCCATGTGTGAAAAATGGTCTCATGCTCTCTGAACCACTCTTTCACAATAAGAGCCCAATGAAATCTGGCATTGTCTTCTTGGATTATGGCCGTGCCATCATAGAAGAAAAAAAAATCCACTGATGGAATAACCTGGTCATTCAGTATATTCAGGTCAGCTGACCTCATTCTTTGAGCACATGCTGTTGCTGAACCTAGACCGGACCAACTGCAGCAACCCCAGATCATAGACCTTAGTTAAATCCAGGTGGCAACTTTTTTTGGCCAGGCAGTGTAGGTAATGCTAAAAAAGTAAAGAGCAGATAGTACACGATAGTGAATCTACTCGTCAAATTTTATTGCCTTTTATGGACTTGAAGGAAATGTATTTTACACTTCAGAGTCATTTACTTTAAAAAGGGAAGAGAATCAGTATGTTTCTATGTAATGTGTCCCTCTGCAGGGTAAACAAGGACTTGTTGACATACCAATGTAACAGTGCTGACGTAAAACATACCGCCCCCAGTGGTCTGGCCATGTTTGGGTTATGTTAGGTAAGACTTTGGGGAGTCTTTAGCTTAGCCAGCAGCAGAAGGAGAAGTCATTGTTTTGGTTCTGATACTCATGGCCATACATACAGACATGAATGGAGTTCTTAAATCTGAACCTTTTTAAACTAGGGGCCAACTTGGTTTTATGTGCAATTATTTGGGCTTCCAATTTTTGAACACACTTTTTTTACAGTTTATGATGAGTGGGGATGGATAAAGACTCCATTTGAGCAGGACCCTCGTAAGCAGGCCCATTTCTCTCCCCAAAAAGACACTAAGCTTTATTCAAACCTTTGCGATCTTCAGACAAAAGGTTAGAAACACTTCCTCACAAGCTTTAGTCAAGCTTGCTATGTTCTCAACATTTGTGTCATCTACTGGCAAGTCTTACAATGTTCTTGTTGAAGTCATGTGGATAGCTTAAAATAAAATGTGAAAAAAATCTTTGTAAGGTAAAACATTGAAACTAACACTATTTTAAAAACATCAGTCCACACAGTTGTCCAGTTGATGACCCAAATATAAAAACACAAGCTAATTAGCTAAGATGGTAATGAAATGATGACACCATGTGTCCATTGTGTGACTCGGGGTGTGGTAGGGTATAAACAGTTTTTTTTGTTTGTTTGTTTGTTTGTTTTGTTGGTGTTTTCCTTTTTAACTTGAGCTCATCTGTTTTCCTGTGAGTTTGAGTGACGGTGGTAAGAAGACACCGACTGGTAGAAAGCTAACCCTGTGTGTGGTGGTGATGGCTGCTGACTTGCTGTCTGACTCTGGTTAAAAATTCATAGGAAGAAAAAAGAGAGCTGAGCACTGGAGCTTTCGAGAGTGAATATTTGAAAAAATATTATGACATTACCAAATGAAAAATATAAAATCTCTTGCATTTCTTTTCAAGAGTTCTGATGCATTTAAGATGATTGCGTGTCAAAATTAGGCAAATATGTTTTTGTTTGTAGTTTAAAAATCAGGTTGCGACTTAATGTTAACATTATGCAAAATATTTTTTTTCCTGTTTGCATTTAATTTAAAATTAATTTCCTTGCTGATTTCTTGATGGTTTATTGTCGATTGTGTGATGTTTGTTTTTGTGAGATTGGATACTAAAAATCTGGTAACGTTAAATGATCTAATAGGTAAATAATGAACTCCTTCAAGTATCCGAAGGCATTCGCTACAGTAGGTTATTAGATTTAAGGCAAAGTGAAACCAATGAACAATATTATTGTTTGAATTATGCAAGGGAAACTTCCAGACCATGTTGGCAATTTCAAGTATTCCTAGTGTTCCTAACTTTCTAGATGATCTATTATTATTCTTCCATCAGGGACATGGGGCAGGGGACACCCTAGACAGGTCGCAAGTTCATCTCAGGTCCACACAGAGACAAACAACATACTGTTACTCACACATAAGAATAATTCAGTTACTAATTAGCCTTACATTCATGTTTTTGGTCTGTGGAAGGAAACCCGTATACCTCGAGAAAACCCATGAACAGAGACAACATGCAAACACTACCCAGAAAGGTCCCCGGCCAGGATTCAACTCAGCAACCTTCTTGCTAAGAGGCAACAGCTCTACCAATTGAGTCACCATACCACCTCCTTCCAGATTATCATAATGAAATTATTGGTTCAAACACTATTACATACATGCAAATACAAACAAAACATTTATTAATCTTCTACATAAATATGTAGCATATTTGAAAGTGTTTTGTTGGAAGATTATAGACAATTTATATTTGACCAGTAGTAAATAGCTCTTCAAAGAACCAGATTAACAGACTAACATTTAATCTGAACAGGATCCCAAACATTTCTCCATTTTTGAAACTAACTCCATTCTTAAAATGTCACRGTGGTTTATAATAATATTATTTAAGAAAAAAAAACATTATCAATTTGCATTAAATGGCTATTACAGCATCAGTGTGATATTCCTGCCAGAAATGTCCCCAGACAGCAACAAAAATGCTACTACTAGCTAGCATGTGATTTTTAAGCAAATAACTTTAAAATGCAGTTTATATAACCATGTAATGTGAAAGTGACAACAATTTGAAGATTTATAAAACAGCACCCACATGAACTGCTCAACAATCCATTTTCCAAGTTAGCAGTTTGCTTGCTAACCCAGTCAACAATAAATGCTGTGTCTTAACTTGAGGCTGTACATACAGCAGGTATACATTATTATTATTCAAACAGTTTCCACATAACAACCGTACTCAAAGTGATTAGAACTACTRCCCTAAGATCTACGCTTTTTCTAAACACACACTTGGAGTGTTGGCTCCAAKGTTTATGTGCCTCACTACTGGAAAACCGTCAGACCACAGTATAAACTGACAAAGTGTGTGTCTTACTGAGTGCAGGTAACATTTTTTTTGTCATCACATGTGTTCCCAGACAGGATTTTTATACTTCCTTTACACTCATAAACACAGTTTATGTTTCTCTTTCCTCATGCATTGACTTCCATTAATGTTTTCCGTGATTTTTTTATCCAACACATACCTAACCCTAAACCTAACCTGAACTCCATTCACATCTTAGGCCTAAACTAGGGGTGTCCTGATACAAACTTTTCAACAACACTCCTGTAATGACACCTGTTGTTGGCTTTGAGTACTTGTGCCCCCCTGAGCAATTTTGTTGAGTAACCCTGCTGTAACACATTGAATGCTACATCAATGCCGGTGTMATTTCCAAGTATCGCTTACTTTGTAAGAGTACGAGTACTTGTTAAAATGCTGGTACATCTGTACCACTGCTATCCAAAGCCTGACCCAAGAATGCAATCTGTACCAATAGGGACTGGGCTTTGCTCCTCAGGAGGAGCAGAGGGTCATCACAAGGCTGTGTATGGTCCCCATGAGGTAACACACACATGGTTTGTCATAGTTTGTCCCTGAGAARCTTGGGTTCTGCAGGCATCTTTATTTTGTACTCTCACAYAGATGTCCTTTACTGAACAGTCCCAATTCCCTCAGGTGACAAATGTCCTTACCTGTGTGTGCACATGCTCATGTGTGTATGTTAGCAGAGACAGCACGAGTGACACTGTGTGTTTGCTATTAAAGTTTTACACATTGACCTACATGCCACCAACTCTCTTGGGAATGTAATGCACTAACTACAGTTTGTATTTTTTAATTTACCCACCTGCAGTAATCATCTTTTTACATGTCTAATCTTCTACTGCAAATAAACAGTAATRGATCCTCCCAACCACAGTATACAGTATGTTCTGATTATTACCACACTGTAGCCAGCCTCAGAAAATATGCTCTAGCATACATTTTTTTTATCCAAATGTAAGGAAAGTTGCAACGAAAATCCATGATCTCAGAATCATCTTGAAATATTTCTTCTTTAATATTTGTTGCTCAAATTAATACATATTTAATGTGTGTGTTTGTTGTGAAGCCACTGCAATGCAATGCTTGTGCAACAGAGATTCAGTGTTYCGGCTCAGAAAGATGTAAACTACTCTAACACTGCAGACGTAAAAAAAAAAATACACAAGTGAGTCAAAACTGAAAAGCTTGCTTTAAGCTAAAAGTGGAATATTAATGAAATATTTTTGGATATAAATGATGCTTTGCCTTTAATTTTATTGATCGCCAATGTAACTTTGTCAGTTYGACAGATAATGAGCAGAGTCTTTCCCAACACTTCCTCAGAGCGCTAATATGTCTTGTGAGATCTGATAAAATATTTGTTCAAAATCACTATTACTTCATCCTCTCACACCATTAAATGATCTTTCTAAAAGCTTTGCATGAAAGGCAGTGAGCTRTATGTATTTTTTAAGGAATGCTAGGTTTTTAAATACACATACACACCTTCACACAACACCTAATTGGTTGACTCAATCAAAAGTGGCACATTTAACTCTGCTGGAAGAATACAATTACAGTAGTTTACTACTTAACATAGACTTTTTAAGAAGAAGAATATTTGTTGTATTTACACTTACTCCAGCAGTACTGTATTTTATAGTCGTTAAAAAGAAAAAAAATACACATGGTTGAATTCTACAGAGAGGAAATCAGCTATACGTCAGTTTCAGATTCCAGACAGACAAACTAGCCTGTAGATGTGACCTCTGTGAGCTCCTGCACCGATGGAGCTTAATGTTGCTGCTTTCTTAACCAAGTGTTTTTACTGTAGCCTCCGCTCTGAAGGGTGCCAGAACCAGAACCTTCAAGTTCATGACTTTTAGCTGTGCCGTGCTGATGGGAGCGCTGTCAAGTGCTCTCTTTGAAGCTGTCATGTGAAATGTGCTGTAAATAGTAAAAGAAAAAGTAAAAGCCAAAAATAAAAAGAGCTCTGCCTTACCAATTTGGAATTACATCAAATTCACCATGATTAGAAGTTAAAGGTAAAAGGAAAAAAATGGAAAGCACATGCTTATCTTGGAGATGTTAATGATTTAAGCCAATAAAATACATGTCCTGAGGCACAGAAAATGATTTTTTCTTACTATATCACATTACATATTTTTTATTTTTTTTTATTTTTTATTACTTTTTTATTGTTCTTGTTTTTGTCTGTTTTTCTTTTTTTTTTTTTATTTATTTATTTTTTTATGGACCATAATTGTGTCTAAATAAAGAGATTGATTGATTGATTAAAACGGTAGTCCAAATATTTTAAGTGGGGCTCTGTGGAAGGATAATGAACATTTAATATTTTGCTAAGTTGTAAATAGCTCTTAAAACAACCTATTTTGAAGAAGCAGTATAAGTCAAAGCCAAAGTAGGCTGCTGCCATCTTAAAACAATTGCAACCTTGAAGGTTTTACTTCAGTTCATCTGAACACTAGTCCAGAAACCTCTAAGCTAACATCTGCTTTGTATTCCACTATTGTTCTAGCAGAAATCTCATGATAATCCTGTTGGAAGTACATGACACTGCACTGTGCTACAGCCAGCTTCTGCAAAAACCTTAGAATTCTGTATAAGTAACTGAGTGCAAAACTGACAAATACCCCATTTATTAGTAAATGAAAAGCATTGAGATAATTTTTTATAAAATGCGCATGATTTAAGCTGTCCACTTTGCTTTTTGCCCTGTTCTTACAATCCGTTGCTCCACAATCTGGTCAGAGTTAAACTTTTCTTTCACAAACTGAGTTCTTTCTTCAGCCCACAAAGTCTAAAACTATTATTAAATCAAACATAATGTAACTCAGTGATCTGTTTGCTTCCTCACAGCTCTTATTTAAGCCCAACCCAGTCATTAGCAAACTAAATAAAGAAAACAGGAGGTTTAGCTCATGGGGGCTTTCTATCTTTTTTAGCTCAATAGGATTTGAAAAGCACTAAAACACAGAAAATTCAAGTCCATTGTTTACTTAACTTTTATTCAACCAGGTAAATCCAATGAGATCATAGATATCTTTTTCAAGGGAGGTCTGGACCTCAAGTAAGCTTAAACATGCATGTTTTTGATCTGTGGGAGGAAGCTGGAGCAAACACAAGGAGGACATGCAAACTCCACATAGAAAGACTCCAGGTCCTAATCAGGGATCATAACCTTCTCAGTGTGAGGCCACAGTGCTGACCACTAAGGCCTGCATCGCCTGCATCACGTGCCAAGATTTTTAAATTGTTAGACAATTCTCTAAGACTGGGAGACAACACACGTGAGGATAAAAAAAATCATGGGTATACCAGGTTTGGTTCAACAGTGTGTGGTGTACAGCTACATGGCAAGAGACAGCACACCACACGTGGACAAATTTCATTAAAGGGATCCATGATTAGTTGTAACATCAGACTTTATTTGAAAAACATATTTTAACCGTAAAATAAATACTGTCAAAATACTGTAGGATGTTCAGTTTTTATCATTTTTAAACTAAAAGTTTAAAAATATATTACACGGATGGGGCCATTTTATTTACACACAAA
>NW_013952616.1:400831-403048 GCF_001266775.1 Austrofundulus limnaeus
ATTCATATTTGTGTACAAGCTGTTTTTAGATTGTCAAAAAGCCTGTGTTTTTACGGTTATTAATGAAGTTTGTGTACTCAGACCAGTAATATTTGGGGTCACAAGTTTTTGCCATGGATATTTTGTGGGTCAGAAGACAAAAAGTTTGGGAACCACTGGACTAGATCACTCTTAACTCCCCACCAATGGCAGGAATATCTGCTAAGATTATCTTCRGAGATATCACGATAATCTGGACATCCTAAAGATTGTCGGAGGGGCAAAATCAAGCCAGAAGTCGGCACAATTTTTCTGCCGTGTAAWGCAGTCCTAAGCTGTAGTGCTGCCCTGAGATATAGTCAAAACTAAAGCAAAAAATGGTAAATGTCTCTTGTTTATGAGCAGAAGGTGAAATAAATTACAGACTAGTCATAGTACCAGAAAAATGGCCAATCAGAATCAAGCCCCAAAACCATCTTGCTCATCTTCTGTTAATGAGATCATGCTTGAGCATAAGACCGTTACATTGTTGATCATCAGCCAAACAAACATGCAAGATCAATTGCCATCTATTAATCACRTTCATATTTTGATCCAGATGATTTTCTCAGTTTGCAGAAGGAATAACTCAGGGAAACCTTTGGTTGGGGTCCGTTTTTTTTTTCTTTTCTTCTTCTAGTAAATTCTTGTTTTTCACTGTGGGTACAAATAGGAGCCCTCATGTCAGTTTACAGGACAATGCTGTCAAGTCAGCTTGATATCTGTCAGCTATCACTCATTTAGAGCTCGAGGAGGATGAATGCAATGTTGCTTCTAAAAATAAAAAAAGGCTGCTCATGTTAGTTTCTCACTAAAACAGGATTTTTCTGGTGGAGATTCATTTAGTATGTTTAAGGTCATGGTGAGGACTTGAATATTACAGATACTACGAGCTCTTATATTCATTGCATTTCCCCTCAGTACATTATTTTATTTCCCTTTAAAGCCAAMTACCAAATAACCAATAGGTCTTACTTTGTTTCAGACCAGTGTTTGAATTTCAGCTAAGACTTAAGATTAAATATTATATTTTTGAAAKTAAGCACCAAACTCTTGCATTGGTTCAAAAGAGTTTAATAAGAAGAATGTGCAAACTTTACAAATACTACCCTTTTAATCCCCATCTTCCTGTAGCCRTCGTTTCCTTCAGTTCTCCACTGTGCGCCTGCCCGTAATTGAGTCATTTTCTCCTCATTCGAGTTCCGTCTCTGGCAGGCAGCTGTATCAAGGTGACCTCCCGCTATTGTTTGGGCCTCAGTGTTTTTGTCCCGCTAGCTCGCCAACATAATCACCGCCTTCCAAGCGATGTAACGGGTCAGCTGTGGCAGCAAGACATCATTTCTGACCCTGGATACCGCGCTTTGCCGTCTGAAATGTCAGTGAGGAGGCAAGGAGTTACGGCAATGCATGTAATGATGTAATGCTGCAGTCAAACCTTTCTTTTTTTTCTGGCTCGCTCTCGCTCAGAGAGCTCACTATGCTTGGTTCTGGACTGATTTTTGCTCCCTTAATACAATCAAAAGGATAACTTGGGATTTGTTCCTAATTTGATGTTTTTCTGTTTTGTATTTGGAAGAACATTGCTTATAGGAACAGTCTATTGACGACACCAACATTGCCTGCAAGTCTCTAATAGTAGTGTTTTCTAAGCAGTAGATTAAACTGCTACTTAAACTAATTTAGCAACTCCTCTCCCAACAAGAAAACCCTAAAACACAAAACTCCTACAATACCAGGTCATTTCAAATGGCTTGTTGACTCCTTGACATTTGGATAAATGGAGACACGATGTCATTTGTAGAGTCTGAGGGTCTGTTCCTACCTGGCATTAACAACCATCTTGAGCTTTGATTGAGAGCATAAACAGCTCACTGTAAAATATGTACCACAAAATTTGTTGTTTATAGTTGTTGCATTTAGATGTCAATTACCCACAATACAGTGTGAGTGAAACGTTGCAGGACATCATTTTATTTTAGAAAGAAATGGGAACAAGACATTTTCAAATACCCCAGCAAGCAATGGATGATGGGGCTATTTTTAGGCTATGTCCAAAATATATAGGATCAAAATAAAAGAGTGTTCTGTGTCTTTTCACTCACCCTGTATAGGTCCTTCTCAAAAAATTAGCATATTGGGATAAAGTTCATTATTTTCTGTAATGTACTAATAAACATTAAACTTTCATATATTTTAGAT
>NW_013952616.1:404187-408478 GCF_001266775.1 Austrofundulus limnaeus
ATCTAAAATATATGAAAGTTTAATGTTTATTAGTACATTACAGAAAATAATGAACTTTATCACAATATGCTAATTTTTTGAGAAGGACCTGCATATTCCACAGCCATGTCTCACAGTAGGCTGTCAGTGAACCTACATATCAGCCTCTTTCAACATTTACCTGTAGCTTGACCCTTAGAAGTCCATAATTTTCACAATAAAAATCATAGTACTCTCACACAAAATATGAGAATGAATGCAGTGTAACAGAGAAAAACAGCAAAAAAGTCTATGCAATTTATGGCATACCCAATAAACTGCATATCCAACAAACATGCACATTTTGTAGTTATTAGAGTTTATTATAGTTTGCATTGCCAGGAGCAAAAACTGTCATTCCCACACCAGGTTTTAGTGACATTTAAATGGGAAGCAAGGCATTTAAAAAGGCATATTGTGMTTGTATTGTTATGCAGTGTTTTTCCACAAAGGAGCAGCTGGGAGTCACTTTTCTGCCGCCAATGGATGTTCGAATTATTGCTCAGTAATATGATGACATCTCATAGTATTGACTGATATTTTTTAACTGACAGACGAGGTTGACTAACAAATTTTATGCAATGTTATTGCAATATCTCAGCTTTTGGAGTATGTATTGTGGGTGACTCTTAGCTACTAAAATACCAAATTTTATTCCAGTATCTGTAAAAGTGACTGAGTTAAAGCTGTGCTTTAACTCAGTCAAGTGTTGGCTACATTTGATTCATTGTGGAGGCCACCTTGAATCTAGTTGACTCTAAAAATTAATGAGTAGTAGATGTACATCCAATAATTACTTTCTGAGAGTTTCATTAAACKTTGKTGGTTCATGAGATATTTTGCTAACAGACAGACAAATTACCACACAGACTTATGATTGCTCACCTTTAATGACAGGTAATAATAATTTCAAGTGTTAAAATTTCAGATTTACTGACTCTTTTTTGTGTTTTAAAACATATGGAAAGGAAGGCTACAAATGTCAAAACATTCAGAACCCTAATCACTTTTTTTCAATCCTTGCTTTTGTGACTCCATGTAAGTTTAACTTTCAAAACTGACCAACTGTTTTTGATAACAGTAGAAGGGAAGAGAGCTTTCTTGAATTTCTGCAGAAGCTTTTAAACTTCTCCCTGCATTTGCTGATGCATCACTCAAAGCAAAAAGCTTCCCATGGTTGTCTGCAAGTGATGCTGATGAGAAATGAAACGTTTAACTGTTTGAAAGGTGCATATCTGTTTGGTTGACTTGTACTCAGTTTGTTGTTCTGAGTGGTACTGACAGAAGAAAGGAAGGACATGACAGAAATGACAGATCCATTTTGTAGCTTAGTTGCTTTGTTGTATTTGTTTCTTTTAGTCTTAATCCAATTAAACAGTTTTATTTAAACTTGATCATTTTATAAAGACTACTAATTGGCAAATGTTTAAAGGAGATATATGCTTTTAAATTCCTTCTTTTCACATTCAAATAATTCAGTTTTAAAGTGGAACTCTATTGCTATGGTCTTTGTTGTAACTCCACAAGCCCATTTTTCACTCCTCTTCTGAGGTGTGTTCTAAACTAACTCATTCTGATGCTCTCTTTTAATTCAAATGATGCGCTTCAGACCCCTCCCCCTTCCAGAGTGTGCATTGTAGTTTTGATTGAGGGCTTTACTATAGTGGTGCAGAAACTATATTTTTTATTAACAAATTAATTAAAATATGTCAACAACAGAAGACTTCATCCAGCCACATGTTGGAGCCAGAGTCTGATCCAGAGCAAGAACAGAATGAAGAGCATAAACTAGTTGGTATGTCCGGACTTTATTTATAAGTTCTGTTGCAAATGCTGTGACGTTGGAAAATAGAGTAAGCTAAACAGGCTGAAGTGGCATGGTTGTTCAGTTGGTAGAGGTGATGCCTATCAGCAAGAAGGTTGCCGGATCGAATCCCGGCCCGAGGACATCTCTTGGTAGAGTTTGCATGTTCTCTCCGTGCATGTGTGGGTTTTCTCTGGGTACTCCGGCTTCCTGACACACACCAAAATCAGGACTGTTAGGTTAATTGGTAACTCTAAATYGTCCCTAGGAGTGAATGGTTGTTTGGCACTGTGATGGACTTGGATGTATGTACCCCACCACACAGTGACTGCTTGACATGGGCACCAATGACCCCCGTTACCCTGAAAGCAAGAAGCGGGTGTAGATAAAGGATGGATGATCGGACTGAAAAAGTATGAGAAAGTAAATTCAAATTTTCTGCACTCCAACAACACAACAAACTAAATTTAACGGCTAAAAAAAATGGATTTTCCATTAGATGTCCCATTTAATGATGAGTCACTGACAATAAAAAAGGACATTGTCAAGCCAATCTTGGAAGGGAGAGGGTGTACAAATCATTCTGTAATAACCTGATGACACATGGACCAGTAAAATAGTGCACAACACTTGAGTACTCTGGATGATGCCAACCAGACGGAAGAATCTAACTGTGACATTTGTACAAACAGCAGCGAGGAAGCCGGTACAGAAACAAACTTTTGGAACAGTACTGTTCTACTGTTGTTACGTCTGAGATGATGTTGCAGTTACTGCAGCAACAGAGCTAATTACTCAGAAGAGTGTGGACCAAACTTCTCTGATCAGTGACTTTTGTCATGGATTGATTGGTTTACAACAATTGGTAAGAGTTTGTATGATTTTGTCAAATGTTTAATGTTGACTACTTTGATACTTACTGGGTCATTGAAAATATAATTTATGACATTTTGTTTAGTGTGTTTTTGTGGCATTATGAGCCAATGACAGAATTTCCTGGGTACTAAATTTTACAAAGTTCTGTGGATAATATACAAAGTACTTCAGATTTTGAGGATAGCCATAGGTTGGTTTTAAATGTAATGTTGTTGATGAAAATATATTGATTCAAKCTAATAGTCTTGTAGTCATCAATACATTAAATTATTTACACAATTTACACAACATACAGTATGTTTTCTTTACACTATTTCAAATCTGACATTGTTTTGGAATATTTGTAAAACATTTATCATCTGAAAAAAAAGACCTGAAAAAGTGAATTGGAAAAAAAAAATTAGGAAAAAATTTAGAAAGGAGGATTGTTTGGTCACTGAGTGCATCCAGTTTAAAGACTCTGTGTGGATGTCTATCCCTTTCAAGTGGGGAAGCAAAATAAATGRATTGACAGACATTGCCTTCAGAATGTGTCTTTGTCTTGTACTGTATATTATGATAAAAGTAAAAAAAAATGTGTTGAGTTATTTATTTGCCTGTGATTTGGTCCTCCTTCAGGTTTAAAAAAAATCAATCTCTGTAGTTTGGCTCTGATTCTACGAATGTAAAACAGAGCAAAATAAAAAAGCACACAATTGGCACTGAAACCTGTTGTAAAATTAAAGAGATTCAGTTAGTATGCTTTTGGGAAACTCCTCTTAAACTAAGAGGGCCTGTAAAATGGATTTTACAGTTATTCTGGCCGCAAGATGCTATTAGTAAAATGGAGTCCTGACCTGCAGTTGGGCTTTTGCACTGATGAGAAATTGAACAGTTTCCATTAGAAGTTGTTTAGCACTTCAAATTAACTGCGGTAAAATGGGGTGTGTGTTAGACGACAGAGACACCGCACTTCCTCCAGTTATATGAGCTTGGTGTTGACCTGAAAAGTCATTTATAGCTCCCGGCTTTCAGGGTTARGAGTTGCAGAAGCTATATTTGAACTGGGCGGTGTTTTGAGGATGCGGGTCCACATGCTTTTTTTGCGGTCAGGCATGTGCTATGCACTGTTGGCCAGACACATGCGACTTCTCGTCATTGATTAGTCACTAAGTTTCCRGAGGGTCACGATGAAGCTTAATCTCCACACAGCTGCATGACGGCAAGATGTCTGATGATGTCTGAATGATTTTGGGGAAAAATGTTAAGTAGTGTCTGTTTTTAAGATTGCAAGAGGTGACAAAAAACAAATTAAGTGTTGTAAGGCCTTGTCATGGACTAWTTATTTATATYTGTTTCCCCTTGACACTGTCCATCAYTCGTATCTTTCTGAWAGCTCATTTCGCTCTCGTTGTCTGTTTGTCCAGACAACGGGACTCCGCAATGGACTGACCTCTCTTGTTTGATAAGACACTCTTTGGGTGGGAGTTTTGTGATTGGCTGGACAGTACAKTTGGCAATCTGTGATTGGTTGTAAACTGTCACATGGTGTTGACATGATGTATATTATTGGCTGAATTCTGCTGACGCGTCCAGTAGCAAGCATGCAGAACC
>NW_013952616.1:409634-414746 GCF_001266775.1 Austrofundulus limnaeus
AGACCCTTCTGGTATTATTCCAACGTGTTTCTGCTTTTGCGACCACAGAATAATATATTTTTTAATTAATTAATTAATTAATTAAATTTATTTATTTATTGTTATTTGGATGATCTCTTCTTCAGGGGTCACCACAGTGAAAGAACTATCATGACGATTTGGCAATTGCTTGTGGTTGTGTCAGGAGCGGCATACTTACGCAACCAGAACTACCACAGCCCACATGAGCAGGGRTTGCCATCTAGGGGGAACAGGTGGGGCCGGGTTAAGGACCTTGCTCAAGGATCTGGAATGTGGCAAATGAAAGTGGAGGAAGATGCGAGTGCTTCACGTCTCCAACCAAATTTTGATGTCACAGTCAAAGGATTCAAAYCTGCAACCTCACGCTCACCGGCTTTTCTTCTTTAACTTCTGTGCCACCATTATAAAATATAGGGATGGTACCTTTGACATTTGAATGGATTCAGTACAAATATCTGGTACCAGGTCTGGTACCTGGTTCAGGTCAGACGTGTTCGGACTGTCGGAAAAGTGCCTCTGTTGTTTTCCTCTGCTGGTCTCTGTTTAATGGCGGATGAAATAAAGAAAGTGGYGGTACTTTATTTACTTTGAGCAAGCGAACGTCGTGCTCACCAGATAATTAATCCACCAGATAATTAGTCCACCAGATAATCCAGAGGCGATCTGTGACTTTCACTCCAGRAGCTGCGGTTTGAAGCTACACCAAACTTGACTGAACCAGCAGCTGCTGACATCATTACGCTCTTGCGCAATGCTGCGTTCAGGACAAGCATGGGAAATCCACCACACTTACGCCAATACGGTGGCAATCATACGTTTAGGTACCGAAACATGGTACCATTTGATGTTACGTAAATAGATACTCGGTAGTACCGACAGAATTCGGTTGKTACTTATAAAAGTATCGAATTCGGTACCCATCCCTAATTAAATATGACCTAAAAGTTACATTCCAATATTTTCAAACTTYTTTGCAACACATTATTGTGATATTTCAAAACTGACAAAAATCACTGCAATAAATCATGTAAACTCTTCTATTGGATTTTTTTTTCATGCAAAATAGTCTGAATTGAAAAAAAAGAGATCAATGTTCTTAAACTCTATGTTCTTTAACACAAACAGCTCAATRGTATGAAAAGAGCATCCAATAGGAAAACCCTGAAAAAGACACTACCCTTTAAACATTAAAGCACACACTTWCCGCTTAATTATGTTTGTAAGAACAAACCGTTAAAAAAATAATCAAAAGAAAATAGTGTAGTGTGAAAACTGCAGAGACAGAAATTCAGGATGTGACTGTAAAATCACGAAACAGTGAGTCGACTGTGTTTCCATCAAGGTTGTTAATGCACGTTTTGAAGTATCACACCAGAAATGGTGGATGGGAACGGCTTGATTCAACTTGATTCTTTCTCTACGTCTCCAGACAATATGTAAAATCGCCAAAACTAGTTGATGACAGAATAATTACAACTTTCCCGATATTAGCAACATGTTCCTGATAACTTCTCTCCATTTTCCTGAGATGCAACTTTTACTTCCTGTATACTACACGAATGCGTCTGACGTATTCGCTTCAAGCCAGTTGATGGGAACATGTCTGATTCACATTTCTTCATTTTTACATTTTTGCGAAGTTTTAAAAATTTGCTCAAAATTCTAATTAAAATTAGATGGAAACACGACTGTTAAAGTTCTGTGTTTCTCACTGAAATATGTACATAACGGTGCTACTTTCTCTAAAAAAAAATGCTGCAACTAAGCCCATCAGTGTGTTCATATGACAAGGTACATAGTTTTGTAATTGTATCTCTTTTTTTTTTGCTTTTCGCCTATTTTTGTCAATTTTTATAATTAGGCAAACTAAGGCATGCTTTGATATTGACCTTGTCACATTTTTAACAGCCTATTAGAATGTGACTTCATTGTGGTAAGCATGAAAAACCTCTTGTGGTGTGAAAGTAATCTTGAAGTTGCTACAGTCTTTCTCAACAAATGGGTGTTTCATTTTCCTTGTCATTGCACCTCACCATGCTCTTAATGTGCATCTTGGCATCGTTGTATTGGACCCATCAGGATTCAGGAACTGGCTAAAAGATCTTTGAGTATCATGTCTACTTTAGGTTGTTTTTACAACTTTAACCTGATTGCAGTTGTAGCCTTGAGTTGAGGCCAGTCGTGCAGGTTTGGACATCCCCTACTTCATGGATATGATGCCACCACTGCCAATACTCTCTCTTACACTCCACTCACAAGCCTGACATTCTGACACTAAAATAATAAGTAATTTTAAGAAATCCCCGAAGACCCCACAAAGACACTGCAAAGATTATCAAGCCATATAGAAAAATTTGGCCCAGTTCTGTCCCACACAATGCACACGTGAACACTTGCCTAAGATACTGCAAAGAATGACCGCCCTTTGGTGGTCCAGATGTGGCTTGCCAGAAGTGGTCCATGCATGGGCCAGCACCACATTAACCAAACTATAACTGGGTCATTTGTAGCATTGACAGATTTCGGCCACATAAAACAAACCACAACCGGGCCAGTTGTGGCGTTCTATGTTAAAACAGTGCCATCATTGCCCGACCTGGCCCACATCCAGTTGAAAAAGCACTTGCCCTGCCAGCAGTTAACAAGCAGCTTGAAATCAGAGTTGGCCCACACCTGTTTTCTATATGGGAATTTTCTGACTAATCTTTATATCCYATCCAGTATAAGTGRGGCTAAGAGGGTACTCACTWGCCTGRTAGTTCTTTCACATTTTCACTGCCRTGGTTTGTGGAACTGTGAGTTTTGAAACATTTTTTTTGTTTAGCAATAAATGACGTCTGCTATAATGTAGTCATAAAAGCCGTATTTTGTACACTTTAAAATATATTGAGCGAATCGCCACATTTGTTCAAACCCTTCCTGGCTAAATCAGAACCATCGCAGAACGATGGTTCAGTGCTGACAAGTTGTTCATCTATGAACTGATAGTCTTCGAAATCTCATTAACTCAGACTGTGTAAGTTCTTTCACTTTTGCMATGTGCAATGCAGAGTATAACTTTTTGAATTGATGGTGGGTTTTATTGGGCAAAAAAAAAAAACTTCCTGTACGTTAGAAAAAATGCTAAAACATTGTAAAGAAAATGTATACTCCATAATATAATTTAAGACATGTTGCATTATGCTTTATAGCACTAGTTTGATGTTGAGTTGTGTATACAAACATATCAGTGAAAAACAGTCAGTTAATGTTTTTTTTAGATTTAAAATAATCCTAGAAAATACCGTGCAACTTAGAACTCTGTGTCTGAAAATTGGGTAGTTAAACACCTTCTTGCTGGAACCGTGTTTTGTCGTCACAGGCGCTGAAGTGCTGGCTGTAAAAGGTTTGAAAAGACACAGATCTTTCATCACCTGAACAACTAGAATTGCAGGCAGAGATCGTTTGAAACCACCCTCACTGAAGTACTATCATTTAGGATTTGCCACCAGAGTGTGATATATGATCAGCAGGTAAAGCTGCTGGCTGAAGGGCTGTGAGGGAAGCTTTAGAAGTGAAGTTGAACCAAAAGTGGCTGACAGTTTATATAGGATGAGAGGCAATTGTCTCCTTCCTTCACTCCCTTATTTCGCAAACTCTCTTTCTCTTACCATGGCACTGTCTCTTTTTCGGGCATGTGACTGATTTGGCTCATTAAGATCTGGAGAAGGAGAATTAATTATTGTCATTAAATGAAGCATGCTGCTCCTATCTCACTCTCCCTCTCTTTTTCTCGCCAGACTTCTCCAGCGGCAGGGTTAGTGAAGTGTGGACGGCGGTGAAGGGAAGAGAAAGSAGCAGAAAGCTAATGGGGGAGAAAAGTAAAGGACGGGCAGCAATGGAGACAGATGTGGCAGGGCTAACGGAGACGAAGGAGAGTTAGAGAATGGTAACCCAACAAGGGGAAATGGAAACAACAAAAACAGCGAGAATCAGATGAAGGCCTTCTGAGGGGATAAGGGAAGGAGGAGGAGTCAAAGCATGCTAATACGCTGGAGCTCAGGGAGCTGAAAACCCAATGTATAATCCAGGTCAAAGGAATGCAGGGTGGGGGTGCAGTGTAAAAACCAGAACAAGCTCTGACAAAAAAGCAGAGGTCAAAAAATGAGGTGTTAAGAGGTGGAACAAATATAACGTTAGGTAGAACAGTCACCTTCATGATTAATGGTGCGTTCACACCAAACGCGATTTCAGCATCAGGAGCAGCAGGTTTACATGCAAAGKCTATGGTGGATGCTCTTCAGTCAGCATCRGGAAGTGCTGCGGCGCCTCAAGCGCGATTAGAGCAGCGCGATTTGAACGATTTGAACGATCTGAGCGTTCGACRCGCTGAGGCGCAAATCGCTGAAGTTAGAAAATCTGAACTTTTGCAGCTCGACGCGCCGCGTCAACCAATCAGAGAGACTCCACTGTGTGACATAGCGACATATTTCCCGACAGGATAGTTTACTGAATGATGTCCACTAACCTGAAACAGACGGAGAGGAGCTCTTTAGCTGAAATCGAGTGCCTGCAGTCGGTGTCCTGACAGGAGATATCCTCACCAATGCGTGGCAGTGGCTCATCAGACTGGACTCGGGACAAAAATAGTCCTGAAAGCGAGYTGTGAGCCTCTMCYGCAGCTCCTGGGTGATGAAACTCAGAATGTCTCTGAATTATCTGGTGAATTAATTATCTGATGAACGTGACATGCTCTTGCGCTCTGTGAAAAAAGCAAAGCACTTCCTCGTCCGACATTAAACAGAGCCCGACAGAGGAGGGAGGGGCGGGGAGGCTCTTACCGTGCAGCGCTTGAAGAGCTGACCTGCGTCTGACCTCAAAGTGCACAAGCGTCCAACTTGAAGCGTTGGATGGGATTTTGAAGCTGAAATCGCGTTCGGTGTGAACGCAGCATAACATGGAAGCTGCTGTTTTCAATTTATCTCCAAATTATCCCAAGAGAACACCAAAATATACATGTCAACCTCTTTGGACATTTACCTGTATAAAGAGCCTCAAATATCCATAAATTTTGCAAAAAAATCCGTACAACTCGCATGCGGGGGTGGGGGG
>NW_013952616.1:415733-417775 GCF_001266775.1 Austrofundulus limnaeus
TTTTAATGATTTGGCCGATTAATCGATTAATCGGAAAAATAATCAACAGATTAATCGATTATTAAAATAATCGTTAGTTGCAGCCCTAACTTATTTCTAGCGGCAGAACAGGTTGGAARATGGCTGCTTGATGTTATTTGTTGTTTTTTAAATCATCCTACAGGCTCTGACATGTKAGATAAATTTGAAAATGAGGTTTTGAAAAAATCCGTAAGACTTGAAAAAAATCGTGAGATTGCCCTATACGTCCRTATACTGTACCTGCAAAATGACGTAAAATCCTTATAACTTATGGGCAGTCCATACAAGTTGACTTGTATGCCAAAATGACACCAGATGATGAGCGAAGCAATTTGTCACCTACAGAATTTCATACAGATGTGGGTATGTGTAGCCTCCAGAGGCTAAAGCCCTGCCTGTACGTTTGTGTTTGCTAGTGTTAATATTATTGACGGCAGAAGAGGGAACATGTACGCACAAGTCGCCTGAGGGTAAAGCTACTCACAAACTGCTTTCCTGATGCTGCCTCTTTCCCTGTTACCCAGAGTGGCGTTTCATTTAGCATCCATCATTCATTCCCTCCTCCAAATGTGATAGGATGTCTTGAACCAATTTTTAACCTTTGTTCTTCTAAATTTGATAGCGAAACATTAAAGGGAAAAAAAGGGTTTTCCTTGTCTACAAAGATCGTTTTAGATTCACATACTGCGCAACGTTTTTTCTGCGTATTAAAGTCAAATATGGCCAAATTTGCTTTGCCACAACGCACCCGGAGGGAACGGTATTTAAGGAGAGGCTTTACTCAGAGCTGCAGTCCGCATGACTCAGCTAACAAATATCCCTGAGCCATAATCTTTGAAAAAAGTGTTTGTTCTTCAGGACCAGCCAGTGCCATTTATTTTAATTTACCAAACTTAGCTGAAGTACTGCAGTAGCAAAAAGGGCTCCGATGTGTTCTTTCATTCATTTCTTTAAAGCCTAAGCCACAGACAGTGGGGTCAACCAAGTAAATTCACATTTAGATGTTAAAAAAGGGACATAACTCATAACTGTGAGTTATGGTGAAATGAGTCAAGTTGATTTTATTGGCAACTGGGATGATCCAGCTTCAGATCTTTAGTGGCAGCTGTTCAGACATGTGAATGTAGACATGCTGTTATGTGTCTGCAGTTATTCTCCTATAACATTTATGGTTTTGACATTGGTACCACCTGCAGACAAAACATGTATTTTTCAAAGATTTCTGTAGACAAGAGGTCTTTTTTCTTCACATTTATCATCAAAACTGAAGGACGTTTTTGCCCGCTTTTTGAACTCAAATGTTTAGAAATCCTGAAGTAATTCTGACGTAGGCTTTTCTTACATTACTTTATTTTGTAACTTATAGTTTTGAATTGAAAACCTTTTTTGAGGTTCGTAAAAGATTATTTTGTCCATTCCACTTTAGTCACAGTTCACCATTTCTTTAAATGTTGAGAATGGAAAAACAGCATTTCTTTAAATTTAGTGTTTTATCATTGTGTTTACTAAAAGGTCTATATAATAATCCTATTATTGTATGTGTAGTTTGGAAACTTCTGGAAAGTATTTAATTTATGCTACAACAAACATCRTTAGAAATATGGAAAAAAATACTCTTTTAGTGGCTAATTGTACAGTCACTGCAGTCATTACTTTATTTACATGCAGTGGTGGACACTAGTCCCCTAAAGCGCAAATGCATTAATTGCGGACCTAAATTACTCGTCTGCGCTTTAGGGCTTTTACAAATTTTCTCTAGCAGTATGCAGATTTACGCTTTCGAATTTTAAAACTGAGAAGCGCTAATCTGACGTTTTCTATGACTATTTACCATCATTATCATTAAAAGCAGGGGTAGAAAGTCATCTTCAGTCACAATTAAGATAAATCCCTTAATATCCAAAGTATTTGTCATTTTTACAAAAGTGAAGTAAAAATTCTTCCCTCACCACTAGACATCTTTCCTAGTTATTTCTTTGTTTCTTTGATTAAATAAAATTGTTCTAAGGAAAAACAAAAAA
>NW_013952616.1:418909-428166 GCF_001266775.1 Austrofundulus limnaeus
GAACAAAAGTAAGAGAAATTTAGGATAAGAATAAAAACATGTTCTTGCATGAGGCCCAATGTGTGCGGAAAAGAACAAAGCTTGAGTATCAATCTTTTTACAGTATTGTTCAATATCAATACCAGCGCTGGTATCGATATTATCGATATTTAGTATCGATCCACCCACCTCTAGCTCAGGTTTTTACTGGAAACATAAATTCTGGTAAACTGAGACAWTGTTGTGCTTTAGTATTAGCTTCTGCTGAGATTCTTTTGACAAGTGCACTTTAGAACTTGTGGAACWAAATAATTTAACTAGTGCTTTAGAATTTGCGCAATTTACTTTTATGAATTAGTGCTGCCCACCACTGTTTTTACATGTTATGATTTAATTTATTAAAATTATATTAACAGTATCACTAATGTTTCACCTCACTATTATAAGCAGAATATACTGCACGTTCTTGTTGAGCCATTGGACCTGTGAAAATGAAGGCGTGTAAAGATAAAGGAAAAGTGGGCTTAGCAGCAGCACATGTCTCTGTTCCTGAAAGGCTCCAATTCATTCAAAGGATTTTCAGCTGCAGAACTTGGGGTAAGGATGAATATTTAAAGAAAAATCCAGTAATTTTCAAGAAATTCAGGGAATAATTTTGCTTAAAATGCCCATCTGTAATATTGAACTAAATCACCCCACTTTTTACACAGTCTAGTATAAAAGCACAATATTTTGGGGTAAAATGATTTTCAAATATTCAGGTTTTTTAATCAAATTCTTCTGTTTTACTTGTTTTAACTTGCATCAGAAAAATAGCACACCTGCATGTTTAGCTATGCATGATTACTTTCARCTCGGTTTTCACTCTTCTATCAAGGGCTCCATAAATTATAATGTTGTATTTACCCTACTCGCTCGCTTGAGTGGAAGCACTTTGTAAATTGTTGCAGATTGAATGCAGCATGACTTTATGTTAATAGCAAACTAGAATCACTGTCGAAAAAGTGTCAACAGGTTACAACAATAAATGTGGAAGCTTTAGTGTTTGAAGGATTAAATACGGCTACAGTAAAGCACAAGCTCATTTCTTTTTTAGTCCCTTTGTTTAAACAWCTGAGCTTTCAGCCAAAACTTCATAAAAAATGAAATGGCTCAACAGTGAATTACAAATTTCTGAGTTCCTGTGTATTCTGTTCTTTCGGTGCACAGTCTGACTGAGTTGCTTTGACTTTTAGAAATCCAATAAGTGTGCAGCTGTGCACACAGTCACCCCGTGTGTCTCTTGAAATGATACACTGTATGAATAAGGAACGCAGAGGGAGAAGGTAAAAAGGAGAGAGATAAACTAAACTGGGAAAGAAATAAAAAAAGCACAAGTTTAAAAGGGGAAGAAAGCCTGTAATAAGCAAGAGTGAATTAAAAGTGATGGTTTTTGCACCTGCAGGTTTATTTTTCTATTTAGATGCTCGTACGCCAAAAGAGTCCTCAAGGTCATGCAGATAGGTAAAGAGTGAAATTGTGGGAGCGCACAGACTCGTGGCTTTCGAACRTCTCGTGCCAGCATCTCGGCTAAAGATGGGCCTCGAATGCAAATGATCTCCGGCGGCTCCCTGTGCGGACAGAGTCAGACATGTGGCTCTGCGCTTTGGAAACTCAAACATTTATGCTTTTTGTTTAAACAGTAAAGGTGACACGTTTCACCTTCCAGTCACTTGGCGACATTCTTTTCACACACGTACCATGTTCCTCTAGAAGAGATGAATATACTGTTTTCTACATGCCACAGCCAAACTTAATGGAGTTTGATCAAATCTAACATCTCGGCGTCRGGCCACTCATCTGCATGCAGCCAGTACTCACCAGCACTGCACGGTCCATAATAATTATCGTAAATCCAGATGGAGGATTTGGCACACCTAATCTGACAAGCCTTTATGGAGGGTTTCATTCGTGTAGGACTGCTGTCACACTGCATTATCATCCCATATTCCTCTCATTTTCCCTTCAAATTGCTGATGGTTGAAAACCAAAGATTAATGCTTTCAAAGGACGTCATTTCGCTTGAGATTGTATAAATCATTTTTGACAAGTGTGGATCACATGGTGAGCGTGAGGCACAGGAGTCAATGGGAGAATAAATTACAGAGCGGGAGCAAATATAGGATTTATGAAAGTCTGATTTTATTGACTTAATGGTCTGCAAAAATTAACTCAAAAAATAAAACAAAATACCCAGTTGAAATTGTACATCCAGTGATTGTTTTATAATGGTTTCGATAAAAAAAAACTACCCACTGGTTCATGAGATATTTTGCTAACGATTGTTCAAATGAACACACAAGCACACACACACATGCACACAGGAGTTTGTATTTATATCATTATGAAGACCCATCACTGACTCATTCATGTCCAGTCATTTCTATAGCCCAACTCTGACCCCTTACTCTATATTCTTATTTTGTAATCAATAAACAATAAACTTAATCTCCCCTGTGCATACCTAAGCTAAACTCTATTCACACCCAACCAAAAATTGGAGTGGTCTTGACAAGGTAGGTGTACAGTATATACCAGAAACAGCCCYAAAAACGTAACAAATACATGTACCCACAGACGGCGAAAACATACAGTATTATAGATATAGTTTAGCATGATGACAATAACAGCCCTCAAAGATGTGACTTATATGTACCAGAGGATGTATGAGACCCATACAGTTTAGATTAATTTTACCCATGAGTGCTGTGTGGAAGAATGTGGGTGAGTGATGAGGTATAAAATATTAGATTTTCATTTTTTACTGGCCATTGACTTTTCTGGTGTAAAACAAAAATAATATACATATTTCCCAGCATCTATTGTTATCGTCACTATGAGCTTCACCATTATCATCTCTCCCGGTTGAAATGTGACTGGGGTAGGCAGTGACCTTGCAGCATTAGCCTCAGCTGTCTCCATTTTCTCTCGGTCTGGTGTGTAACAAAGTCACTCGGCAACAGAGCCACTGCTTAATGAACTTCATCCAGATGCTAAGGGGAGAAACAACCTCCCAGTAGCCCACAGTCCCCTCTCCAATCACAGCCTCACCTCCCAGTCGTCCCTTTGTGAAGTGTCTTTGAGCTCTGTTTCTGTCTACATGGGGTGGTTATCTTAGGGATTAACCCRTTTTTACTAATTCTGCTAGCACAGTTTTCTCACAAAATAAGCTTTATTCAGTTTAATGTATACTTTAAAATGTTTTGAAGTGAGGCTCTGTGAAAAGGAAATGTATTATAATATCTTACCTATCATAGGTAGCTCTTTGAATATTCTCAGTTTGGAAAAATTGAGTTCACTGGCAATCATCTTTCATGATGTCATGCATACCATTTACATGCCTTATCTGCCACCCTCTTAAACTATCAGACAAGTGAAATGGAATCTATGAAAAGTCAGTGTTAATATCATACCAAAAAATACATTCCTAGAGCAAATAAGTTGTTGTTTCTACCAGTGCCTTCTAGTTTGAGCTTGTCATATCTTGTGTATATGTGTCTGTTTTTATCACTTGAGCCACTGCTTCTGTACCGGTTAAAGAAACTTAATAGTGACTTTCAAAATTATCACCTTATGTTCACTGACTGCTGTAGAATGCCTCGTGAGGCTAGCATKGATGCTAYAAGTAAAGCTAGCAGYACAGYAAAAACATTACAACAATAKTTCCTGGARTATCCATGAAAMGGCTTACCACATGGTGTCCAAATTAAATTAAGATTTGAGTTCACTATTTGTTGAAGATCACTGTCTTTGAAAATCACACCAAWTTCCACCTCAATGTGGCTAAAAATGGCAGATTTGGCATCAGTCCGACCTGGAAAACAGTTGAAATGATTGGAAGATGTGTCCACAATAGAGAGGTTACTCCAGGCAGATCTATCTTTCATCTCTGTCTTAAAACTTGGCTAAAAATAGTAGTTTTTGATTATTCTGTCTCCAGGTCCTGCAGTTACTGGAACAGCAGCAAATGCTCAGTCCCAGATTCTAGTGTGCTGTGAGTCAGATAGGCTTTTCCACCTACCAGCCTGGCGTAGCCTTACTGCACTGGATGTGGCCTCCTAAAAGATATGTATATCTAGTGGAGCCAGGGTRKGTGTTGTTCTGATGGAAACTGTGATGCTCAGGCATCATTCATTACATGGGTGAGCATCACTCTTGCCACCCTACCTTGAACTCAAACCCACCACACTAAAGCAGCATAGCATAGGGCAGACTTTGGCTGTGTAGATCCATCTGATAACCTTTGGAGTAGCACCCCAACAACTACCTGCAATTCTACAGCACTGATGTAGGCACATTGCTGCCTTCTAACACTTTTCATTCACACAACTTTTTCAGTTAAGCTTCCTGTCTAGATAGACTCCCAGAAATGTAACCTACTCTTACAAGTAGAGTTCTTCTCCCTCCAACTTTGGAGGTGGGTAGCTCTTTCTTAACGTCTTATGGCTGAAAAGAACCAATTCTGTCTCGTTTGAATTGACAGAAAGTTCCTGCTTCCAGCACCATCTGGATACTATGTTTAGTCCCCTCTGCATTAGGTTACATACAGTACCCAGTAAGAAGCCTTTTGTTAGTATGACCAAGTCATTTGCGTACCGTTTTGTATGAAGTCTAGATCTACTCAACTCKGAAAGCTTTCGACAGGGTCAATGCAGAAGACCATTTTTAACAAGTAGTGAGCTTATCAATCCAGTTAGAATAGACTCTGCTTCTTTTAACTAAGGTTGTTAAAAGAGCTATCTACAACGGGTAAGATTTTAGCTGTTTGGTACCACTTCACATAATCACTTCAAACATCTGAACTACACTTTTGAACATGAAGAGGAAGTGAGGCATTTTGTATCGTGTCACACATGATGTACCCTTCATGTTTATACTCTGAGGGAAAATAGGGTTCAAAGAGTTTTTCTATTGCCTTRTGCTTGTCGAGAACAAAGCAATTTATCTTCACATCTTTCCAAATATTGAGTAGGCTTTCGTTTCCACTCGCCTCGCCTGGTCTCCCCCGCAGCTAAAATAGTTGAGCTCCTCTTCGCTCCCATGAAAYGGAGAAGGCTGTAAAACGTTTGTTGTTGGAAAATTTTCCCACACACTGAAGTACCGAATGAATTCATCTTCTTTTAGCATTGGGGAACAACAAAAACAAAACAAACAAAAAAAAAGAAAGAAATAGACACAACAGAGCAGTCCAACGAAAAAAGAGAAAACTAAAAAAAGAACGACAAATGGCTCTTCTAAACGAGGCGTAATCCCCCAGTTCCTCTTTGCCTCAGAGCGTTTGAGCTATTACGTCGCTCAAATAAAACATCTCTCAGCACCTTGACCCTTTTGCATAATGGACTCTAAAGGCCTGCAGGAACATAAATAATGGAAAGATGGTGATGGTCTGGGAGAAAGGAGAACGTACTGTRTAGCATCTCATGTAGAACCAGCACTTTTTTAAAGCTGACTAACACGATGATTTGTCAGATGAGCATCAGAAAATACAGACATATGGTTGTTTGTACTGTTGCCTCAAAGCAGGAAGATTCTTAGATATTTTTGGTTTACATCTTTTGATGAATCTGGATTTTCTGAAGACACTCCGTTTTCTCCACAGTACAGCAAATGACCTGTGACACTTTGTCTCCAGATACTTATACAATTCCTTTAGGATCTKTACAGTATGCAATAAGTAGATTTGAAAAAAAAAAATAGAAACAGTCTTTTTGTGCACCAAAAACCCCTATTATTTATTCACGTGAACATGTTATATAATATCAGAAATACGTATCAGAAAGTATGATCCAGCCAGCCAGGCCCACCCATCTCCCCTGCTGAGTGAGAAAGTGCACCATTACTCAGCACATACAGTAGTTTGAGTCAAAATACAACAATTTTAAAGTGGCAGTACAGTRTTGTTTCAATTGATTTATTGTCACTATGATCCAGGTGAGTCAAGATTACAAAAATCACAAAAAAACCCCAAAAACAATTGGATGGAAAACCAGTGACCCACGTGACCCTGAAAGGAATAAGTGTGTACAGAAAATGGATGGATGGATGGAAAATAAATTCATGGAGTCCATCCACTGCTCTAGATAGTTTTAAAAAATGAACGTCTTCTGTCACATTTAACTATAGCTGGATATTGAGATGTCATGCTCAGGATTTGTGTTGTGAATGACACAGGGGTGTTTGTCAGTGGGGTATTAATATAAATAAAGAAAACTACTGTATATTTGAACTTTCAATATCCAGTTTCAAATGGCTCTGTTTCAGCTGTTTTAAGATGTATTGAGCTAAAAGTTTGTGTGATGATAGTACAGTATTACCACGTACTATTAACCAGTCTTTGTGCCAATAAAGTTCATATTTTGTCTTTTGCAACAAGGAGATCTTTGGTGTCAAAAAACAAACAAACAAACAAACAAACAAAAACAAAACAAAGCTTAAATCCAAAGCTATGGTAATTTGATTTCAGAAATTTGAGTCTCGACAGTTCCCCAAGGTATCTTTCAGCACTAGCTAGCTCACCTTTTCAGGAGTTAGTAATATTTCCATCACTAGCCGTGTTTCCATCAACATTTTTTAATGTGCATTTTAAAGTATCGCATCAGAAAAGGTGGATGGTAACAGCACGATTTGAAAATACTTCCTCTAGTTTGCAAAAAAAAAAGTTTATACGCTCGCTTCAGGTGGTTTTGGGGTTTTTCGAAAAAGAGTTAATGCGCAAAAGGAGAGATGGAAACACATTTGCCGAATAAGTTCTGACGTAGCGAACCTTTACCTCACATAGTTGATCAGCTGTTCCCGCTGTCTGCCCGGTACCGGTTCCGGCGGTACCAGAGCGAGTGCAGCCACGAYTGGCAGCAGGATCCTCCTCCCGATGTCGCCGTATTCTCAGTTAWTCCAGTAATGTCAAGGCAACTGCACTTCTTTCTCTACATCTCCAGACAGCATGTAACATCGCCAGAACTCGTTGATAAGATAATAATTACATCTTTCCCAAGCAACACGTTCCTGATAACTTCTCTCCGTTGTCCTGAGATGTGTAGACCCTGCGAGTTTGCGACTTTTACTTCCTGTTTACTACACACATGCATCTGACGTAACTGATTCGCTTCAAGCCAGTTGATGGAAACACATCTGATGTGCATTTCTTTGTTTTTACCTTTTCGCAAAATAAAAAAAATTGTTCAAATTTTTGAATTAAAATTGGATGGAAACACGGCTACTATCTCACTCGAAGGTCAAGAGATTGGTGTCTCTGGACCCCCTCTCCGCCTCTGTCAAGTGTTCTGAATATCTCAGTCCATKMATGGACTGAGATATTCAGAACACTTTTCAGTAACGTTATGGGGAATCTTCTGAAAGAGTCTAGAATGTTGATGTCCCAGTTTTCATAGCATCCTTATAGAAAATTTGGCACAAGTGATTAAATTACCATCATAGTTTTTTAAAAACCATCAAGGTATGTCACAATACCATCATACCACCCAAAACTATGTTAAAGAAAACCATCAGGAGTAGTGCATACAGGATCTTGAGCTAGATTTCTTGCTACACTGCTACACCGTCACAACTCTGTTATTTAGTTTTTTTTTCTTCCTCGTGTTCACTGGCAACTGATCAAAAACCTAGCAAATGTTTGMGTGAAATGGCTGGGACCAATCTTTCTCAGTGCTAATTAATTTCCTGCTGTCTTTCTGGTTTGGGTGGGCTGCAAAGTGTGTCTGCTCAATAAAACTGCCAGGGTTATGAGATGTCAGTTTATTAGAAAAATAAAAAACTATCCAAGTTTCTTTTTTCAGCTGCATCTCCCTTGCTTGTTCTGTAAAGGTCTGTTTATGATCTGATTTATTAAAGTCAGTTGTGTTTGTGGAATAGCATACGCTACATGTGAGTACGCWGGTCTGTATTCCTCCCTTGTGTACATATCTGTATATAAAAGCACAGATGGACCTGGGATGCACCAAGCACACCGTTCCAGGGTGTTAGCATGGTGTCTGCCCGCCGCAGATGGTGTTAATCATTGACCGTTTTGCGTGTGCTATAGCATGGAGGGCGTAAATGTGTGAAAGTCAGTAAATGAAAGAAAGCCAGAGCTATGGGGGCAGGAGAGGTGGCTAGATAATGAATGACAGAACATGACATGCAACTTAAGCAAAAGGTGGAAAACCAGATAAAAAAAACTTTGAAAGGACATTTGTTATTGCTGTCATTCAACCTGCAGGTTTTCCCTTTCACAGGCAGGTGAGAGGTTGTGCTGCCGACAGGACAAGCGTGTTTACATTTTTGTCCAGTGAGCCAGGAGCACTCTGTTGTTGGCAGGCCTTCAAAGAGTACAGACCTTCTCTGTGGGGCAATAAAAACTGCCAGTCCTAACCCTTTAAAGCCACAGATGCTGCCAGGAAACACCTCAATTTGTCCCCACATTTATGACTCAAAGATACTCTGTCGGTTTATAAGGCTGTGCTTCTTGTCTGTGTTGATAATGCTCATTTTATTGGCACAAGTGTATGTTACAGTAAGTCAGCCTGTTTTATACAGTTGCATGAGGTTACAAGTGAGTTTTTCTTAAAACATGCTTCATTTGCAATTTGTGGTTGAAGAAAGTTRTGTGAATGTTCCTGGGTGGCTAAAAGGGTATACATTTTTATCAAAAACAGTCCTTCCATTTTTTTTATCTTTCTTTAGATTTTTGAGCAAGATGAACTCATCCAGGAATGAATGATTGTGAAAAAAAATAATGATGCTGCGTTTTGTTTATAAACCTGTAATACATAATGCAATATGAAAAAATAAGGGAATTTTCAAAAAATGACTTGAATAATACTTTAATCTATGCTGCCATTTTGTTGAAGTTGAACCTCCACAGCTTGATAATTGACCGACGTCACTTTTCTGAAAAAAGTTGCCATTATTATCCCAGAAGTTTCACAACAAAATGAAAGTTTCAGCTTTTTTTTAAACACAAAGCAGCTCACTTCCACGGACAGAAGTAAGCTGTCAAAATAAAATTAAAATGCAACCAGACAGGGTGTAGGCTTATGTTTTAGTGGTTAGGTACATTGTAACGATGATGCTCAAACAATGTATCGTGCAGCTCTAGTCACTACCATGTGCCGGTTTAAAAAAGATGTTTGTGACGACTGCAATTTTCTAATTTGACATTTTTAGAAGACATTAAATAGCTGAAAATTATTACATCCCTACTATATATTTAGAAGATTTATTCTTCTTCTGCTGCCTTTTAT
>NW_013952616.1:428816-438333 GCF_001266775.1 Austrofundulus limnaeus
ATATATAATTTTGCTATGATTGTAATGTATGTCAGCTGTGCAGGAAAAATAAGTCACAATGAAGATTTTTTGTAATACAGTTTACTTTCGAATTCCCCATCGCGAAACCTTCAAAATGATACATAATTCAATGAAATTTGGCGATTCATCACCCGGCTTAGCAGCTGGTTTGTTTTACCAAAGTGCCAGTTTTAATTCTTTTAATTAGTTTTTTAGCATAATGTCATCTGGTATATTTTTTAAAGTGAGATGTCGAAGTTTTGCAGTGATGCCAAATATAAGAAGAATTTTCTCTGTGCTGTGGCAAAGAAAATTCTGAGAAATTCTTAGTATTATAAGACAGTAACTGTRGCAGTTTGTTATTGTGTTMGCTGCATGGTATATTTATGGACTCWTTTTTACACTAATCTCAATTGTGGCAAAATCAATACTTTCACTTCATTTGCACTGYGGCCTGTGCTTATTCTGACTCATTTTGCCAGCGCAGGTCACACATATTGAASTGAAAATAAAAAAGGAAGTGCCAAAAATTTAAAATCTGATAAAACAATAACTATATTTCCTCTCTGAACCGTGGTGACACATATTCAGCCTTTGCCTTGTTGGTCTAAAATCCTCTCACAACTTTCCACCCAATCACATTTTACAATTTAACACGACATTTTCTTAGTTGCCCTTTTTTTGTAGAATCTGTGCACTTAATTTAAACTGTCTCCCCGACACGTTCCCTTACAGCGTTAGTTTACTACAAGAGGACAGGGAGGAAGATAGACTTTGGGCCTTAAATCCCTGCTCTACATTTGGCTCTGAACCCTCTCAGGCAATGTGGGTGGACTGATTTTATGAGTGCGATGATGGTTTGACGTGCCGTAATCCTCTTTCGTTGATCTCCCCTCGTCCATCTGCTTCATCTCCATCCCTTCTTTCTCCCCGCACACCCCCTCCCTCTCCTACCCCACCGTCCTGCCACTCGATTCAAAAACACATGTAGACACGCAAAAGTGAGAGTGACATCATGCTCGCCATGTTCACAYGCAAAGCATTCAGCAGATCCGCTTTCCACAGTTTTTCCATCCATCGATGGCTGACTACTCGCTCATCTTCTGATGTTATGCCCCCATTGCTTTCATTCCAGACAAATTTACAGGATAACAAAGGAGCAGCCGCTTGAAGACAGATATCGTAGTTGTGACTGTGAGCCAAGATAGGATGACAGTGTGTAATAGAACTATTAGTTAAACAAATAAATACAAACTGCTGGATTACATTAACAGTAGAGTGAACATGTGGGGCACCTAAACATCGTGCACTGCCAAAAGACAAAAATGGACAAAAATGCCTGTGTCTGCATGTGTTCATATATCTGCCAGCAAAATATTTCATGATCCACTGGACCAATTTTGTTGAAACAATAAGTAATCATTAGATGTACCTCTACATCTATTACATTTAAGGAGACCAATTATGGGTCCTAGAAATATTTATGGTATATCTCTGGGCTATCCAGACCATATTCATTCAATTTAATGCACAAAATAATTCTCAGATAATAAAATTTCCCATTTTCTAGTTCTGTCTGCTCTGACTTCCGTTCAGAAGAGCCGTTTATGTTAATGAGCTCTGTTGGTAACGCCCTCCAAAAATCTGTTGACATTAACTCCGCCCTCCAAAGCCAGCGTTTACGTTAGCATGGCTAATAATAGCAGAAACTCCGTTGTACAACCATATGAGACCCAGAGGCAGAGTCGTGGTCGCAGCTTATTTCTTTTTTTCTCCCCCTCCTCTGCTCTGCCCTCACTCTGCATGCTGTTACCAGAGCAGGGAGCAGCAGCGGTCAAAATACCTCACAAACTTGAACAAATAGGCTTTAACAAGGCTTTAACAAGCTAAACAATAGAGGTACATGAGAAAACGTGTTCATAATGAAAGAAAATAAATAAATAATTAAATTTTGTCCATGCCGGTCTTAAACTCTTGTCTCCCACTCTCTGGTCAAACACTATCCATTGCCCTATTGGAGGCTTGTTGTGAACTGAGTTGCGCATTGCATAACAACCGTGACGACTCTTTATACTGAGGAGGTGGAGTCTCACCCGGGGGTTGCTAGGTAAGGGGCTGAACGCAGGTTCTGGTGGGTTGTGGTACGGCTTGTGACATCACAAAATGACGGAAGTATAAAACTTGTCGTTAATATACATTAAAAATACATTTACTTACAGTAAATATGCCTCTGGATGATTTTGGTCCTAGGACTGTTTTTTTAAGAAGTACATACCCAAAGTTCAGTAAAAAAAAACTTTAAGAAGTGAATTTTGCATAATAGGTCCCCTTTAAAGCCAACAAGTCAAGATGGCTGCCACAGCCAACCGAGTATAAAAAATACCAAATAATTTGGTATAACATAGTCAATTTTACAAATATTTTTTGCTAAAATTTGTCATTCACAACATGTTTTCAAAGTGCTAACAAATCTCACGATATGACACGGGATTGCACATATTTTTTTCTAAATCAAGGACAACTCTGTTATTTCTCTACAAAAGATGATCTTAGTTCAAACTCTGCCATGAAAGGTGGTGAGCAATATGCCAAGTATTTCTTCAAGAAATRCTTTTAATCTGGCTGTGTTTCTGGTGTTTTGTCCTCCATCCCTCTGGTCAATATGAATAAAACATTCCTTCTTGTTCTTTCATGTCTTTAAAAAATAATAATATTAACAAAGTGCCATATTTGACATGATTCCAGTATTATTTTTATTACTCCTTTGTAACTGAAAACCTGTTTTTAAAACGTCAGAACTTTTTAATGCTGCCGTCACTTTGGAGAAATGTTGCAGATACTGGTTATAATAAATACTTTATCCATCACTTCTGTTTGCTCTGATTTCTTTTGATCTAATTAGAAGTTGGGAATGTGTGAGTGTCTTCATGTTTTTTTTTCTTTCACAATTGCATTTCCACTCTCGCTTAAAAAAATAAAAAGCAATACCTCCTCATGTTCACCTTTAATGGCTCCTTTGGCAATTTGTTCCCCCCATTGTCTCCCCACCCTCATCCTCCTCCTCTCCTCCATCTTCCCTCTGTTTTTTTTTACTTCATCTGCCTTTCTCTTGGCCTTCCCTCTCATCATCATCTTTCCCCCCTCGCTCCCTCTCTCCCTGCCAAACAGTGGGTGTACTAAGCAGGGATTAGGCGTGATTGAAGTGCTGACGTGAGAGTTCTTCCACCAGGGCCTCTTATCCTCTGCAGCCCCCTATCCTGTCCCCCCAAGAGAGACCTCTCATTTCTAGTCCTCAGTAGTAGTTTGGGTTTGGCCCCTCCAAGGACTCCCCATGGAAATAGCCTCTCTTCATGCCTCCATGCTTTATCCTCCAGCAGCCTTAGTGCCTWTTCCTGATAGATGTGTGCCACGGCCCTGATAGAGCTCTCTGCTTGCCAGCTTCAAGCCTGACTTTTTTTTATTTCATGTTTTTAAAGAGAGAGATGTTTTTCCTCAAGCTGTAGGCAAGAAAAATCTCTTCTCTTTCTAAACAGCCTTTCTTAGTCTGTTCCTCCTCTCTCTTTGGCGACACATTCCAGGAATGAACATATTCAGCTGCTCTTCCTAAAGCTCATGTATCAAACTCCAGGCCTGCGGGGCGGAAAACAATCCTTGTTACATATTTCTGTCTGTTAGCAAAATATCTCAAACTACYGAATGAATTTAAGGACATAAAGTGATGACTGGATGTACATTTACAACTGGCCATCACAGCCTACCGACCATTGGATATAGAGCTGCGTTTCTGTATCATTTGAGCATCATCTTTGCAATGTACGTGTGCGCAATAGTCACTTTGCAGGTCCTGTGATGTAGGAGAAAAATTAAAACAATGTGTTGCTTCCGCTGGGAGAAGTGGTCGGCTTGGTGTCAAAACTGCTAAAACTTTCATTTTGTTGCGAAACTTCTGGCACAGTAGCTGCGTTTCCATTGCAAATGTGCACAAAACTTTGTCGATATTCTGTTAATGTCGAAAAAACAGTTTCACAACAGCAGTTTCCATTAAGTAAGAAATGCTATTAATGTCACGCGTGAATACGCTTGTTCTCACGATAAGTCATTACAAACATGGCAGCAATGGTTGTAAATGCATAGCATGTTGCTACTGCGACACTAGCGCTCATCATCAGAGGAGACGTCGGCGTCTTCTATTGAGGCTTTCCAGTGACAAGCCCCTACTTGGGAGTGGCTACGTATGCTGTGTTTTTGGGAAATTGTAGTCAGTGAGTTTACTACTTTCTTTTACAACTTCTGTGATTTTACTACTACTTCTACTTCCTGTTGTCTTCTTCGTTGTGTTTTTCGCCAGTAGAAACAGCCGGTTGTTGATCACGTGACACCCGTGATGCGAAAAAAGTGTTTCCATTGCAGTTTTGCAAAAAAACACAAATTTCGATACGGCCGAAATACCACCTCATCCTAGCGCAAAAACAATTTGTCGAAAAACAGAAATTTTTTCGAAATTGGCGTGTTTCCGTTGAGCAAATTTATTTTCGAAATTCTAATTTGCGTCTTTTTATGGTCAATGGAAACGCAGCTAGTAATGGCAACATTTTTCGAAGAAGCTTTGTCAGTGAATTCTCAAACTGTGTAGGAAGATGAGGATGTTGACAAAAATGAGGATGAGCGAATGCACAGGGAACTAGAGGAAAAGAAATCAAATATGGTTAGCATGAATGGTAATATTATAGCATGACACACAATTGGGGTACAACAATAAATCAGGCTGATCAGTTCGTCCCAATTTCTTTTATTTGGGTGATTGGTGATTGACTGAGTCTTACATGAGAAGATGATCTTAACCACTGAACTCATCTATCTTCAAAAGGTCTGAAAATTAGCCACTGTCCCGTCTTGCTCTGCTGAGTGATGGCTGACTGACAGAACTGCCCACCAGCTCACAACTGTACATGTGTTTTTAACATTAGTCACAGGTCACCCGACGCAGCCATGTTGTCAGTTTGGCACTATTCAGAGCACTACCTCATGTCCAGTTAAAACAAGTTTGTTGTGGTTCAAGGGTATTGTTCAATGTTTTCGAACAAAATAAGATTGGAACATCCTGATATTACCTGACAGTGTCAGTTATGAAAAAAAACTGGTATCAGCCAAAATCAGAATGGGCAGTTAAGGCTTTTTAAAGATTGATGATCAGTGATTGGCCAAACTGTAATCAGTGCACCACTAAACACATTAAGTGGTATAATGCAGTTCACGTTCACACGATAGAAGGAAACGTAAACACAGGTCCCTGTACAATAAAAGCAAGCAATAAAAGATAACAAGAAAATCGTCAAGTACAGAAAAAAAATCCTTGCAATATTCACAAAAAATCTGAGACTTACAACCTTAGCGGTAACTGATTCTGATATCTTCACTAAAAACTCCATMAAATATTGGAGTCAACTCTGTCTGATTTTGAAAAGCCATTAGTTAGACATCTACAAGTGAATGCCTTTTGATGGCAACTCATTTCAGATGGCTGCCATAGCCAAGTGATCTTAGAAAACACTTAGCTGGATATAACATTCCCACACAACAATGGCTACGTTCACACTGYAGGTCTTAATGCTCAGYTCCGATTTTTTGAAAAAATATGATCTTTTTGTGTGAACGTTCACATTACATTTTAAATGTGACCTGCATCAGAACCCTGTGTGAACGCTACACAGCACTGAAGTGACACGCATGCGCAGTAAAAGACGTGACGTCTCATCAGCCGGCTTGTTTGTTTACAGAGCTAGCATGGAWGCTACATTTCGTGCATCGAATCGGAAGTTGTTGTTTAATCAGAGCCGATTAAATAATTTTCTGACCTGCTTCTTTAAGTGTTTATATCTGAACCTGCCCCTGACCGGGATGCTCCAGTGAAGTTTTTTTTTTTTTTGAACGAAACTACGAGCTGGAAAAAAGTATTGATCGAGTAGCTAACTTTAGGATTGATACTCTCCGCAACCCAGGCTGGATATCATTATTATCATACTATCTATGTGGGAAATGAAAAGTAAAAAGATGAAGCAACTGGACTTGTGTTTTGGAGCTGTAAACAAATGGAGCTACAGATTTAAACAGCGAGACTTGAGGTTAGTGTCTTATCGATCCTTCACCCCCTCCTCCTGATGAAAAAGTCAGATGAATGTGACATGAGCGTTCACACTGCAGTCACTTTGAAAACATCAGATATAGTATATCCGATTTAAAACCACATACTGGGTCGGATTTGAAAAAATCGGATTTGTCTCGTTCAGATTGTCATAAAAAAATTGGATATGAGTCAGATGGGTCAAAAAATCGGATTTGGGTCGGATTTGCCTGCAGTGTGAACGTAGCCAATTACTGGCTCACACAATGCACACAGTTGGTTCTGGATACCAAAAAGAATGACCAATATAATTTGCCAGAGGTGGTTGGGCCAGCACCACATAAACCATATCACAACTGGGTCAGTAGTGGCATGTTACTGTCATAAAAACAGTGCCATCATTGCCATACCTGGCCAACATTGAGCTGACAAACCTCTTGCTGTGCCAGAAGTCAGCCAGCAGTGCCAGCTTGACACCGGATCTGGCCCACATTCATCTGCTATGTTAGGTTATTAACTATACTGGGTTAAATATGGGCAAAGTAGTACCTGAGAGTCATCGGCAACACATGCTTTGGGCCTAAAGTGATTGTTTGAAATCTTCATTTAAAAAATTAACTATTGAAGTCAACTCTCTCTGTCTGCTACCATATCTTATGAACTACCAGAAGGATTTTAATGAACCTTTTAAAATTACTGAAAAGACCCATATAAACTATGAACTTTTAGAGCCAATTCAATAAGATAAGATGGCTCACAGACAAGYGATCTTAGAAAATGCAGAAGTGGTTGTGATTCAAACAATTTTACAGGTTTTGTGCTAAAATGTGGTGCTGCTAAAGCTGAGCAACATCTACAATACACACTCCAAGTGCTACTCATTGCATGAAATCCTTGCCAAAAACTAGTTAACTGTTAGCAAAATGTCTTATGAATCACTAAATGCCTTTTGATGAAACTTTCAGGAAATAATTAGTCTTTTTTACTTTGTAGAGTTAAAGAACCCTGGTCCTTCTAAGCAGTCTCTTCCTCCCGTCTCTTAGGCGACACATTCCAAGGATGAATGTATTCCACTGCTCCTCCTCACTGTTTTAAAGCCTCACTGTGGTGTCAGTAAGATGCGCCGCTCGGTTTCTGATCAAGCCTGTTGGGTCAGGGTGTTTTCCTTTACACGAGCCAGATGCCACAGCAGCCAGTAGCACGGTGTCGTCAAAACGTGGCACGAGCAGATGTTGGAAGGGGGCCTGGCTGGGGGGGGCAACAGTGGCAGGTGGAGCACCAGTCACTTCCCACGACCTAAATCTTCATTAAATTCTCACTCGTCATCCACGGGCCTCGGAGCCAACGGTGATTAACACTTGAAAAGTGGCTGAGATGTGTGATAAGGCATGCACGGARCATTTTGGGAGGCTTGCCCCCACCCGCCCCACCTGACTTGGGTAGTGCAAAAAGCCTTTGAAGTGAAATGGCGGAGAGGAGGAGGCGAGCATTGGTAAGAAAATGCAGCACTGCCCTCCAGGGCTAGCAGCATAATATTCATTGCACCGCTTAGTTTCAAGTTTGTTGATTTAACCACTATTTGATTTTCTTCGCCTTTTTCTCTTCCTTAAAGTGTTTTTTACAAGATAGGTGTTTGCTCAAGAAAATGCAGCAATTCCCCCTTTAGCCCTGAGTAAAACGATTATCATCATCATCTCCCGACTACAGGAGCTTCTGTTCCACTTTCAACAGTTTTTCACATTTTAAACGGCAGCTGTTGTACTTTTTTACCTTGTTGTCTTACAAGTAAACACCATGTGASAACAGAGAATTTTGATAAGTCTCTTTATGTATTTGTCTCTTGTTTTGAGATGGAGGCCAGTATGTTTTTTCTTTCTGCATGGAATGATGGCAACAAAACAATTCTGCTGACTGCCACGAATAAAAAAAGGCTTTGAAATTTAAGGCCTTGCATTTTTTGAAGAAATGCACATCACCCACTGCATGTTATGCCAGTGTTTCAGATTAATACCAGTTTAAGGTGAGAAGGGATGGAGTTATTATGGTTTGTTTGAATGTATTCTGGGGATAAAAAACATTATAAGATTTATTCTTCTTTTGCTACTTTTCCTTTTATTTTGATTTTTGATTTGTGTATTTTCTTTGTTTTCTATTTATAGTTATTTTGTTTTTAATGAAATAAATACATTTTTTGAACTGAATGGAATTGAATTGAAATTGAATTGAGTTGTAGCCATCTTAGTCAAACCTTATGCATGACTAGCCGGGTCTTAAGCAAAATTGTGAAATCTGTTAGAGCTTAGAGTAAAGTATGGGTTGAAAATGATTCAACTACAACCTGTTCAATTTTGGCTTAACATCTGTAAATATAACAAAGTTGAAGTCATTTTTGGATTTTTTTWAAATGAATTAACTGTGGTAGCCATCTTGAAATGAGCTGACTCACAGGTTATTCAGGTGTAGATGGTTACTTCGAGTTTCAGTAAAGTCCAGTGGTTTATGAGACATTTTGCTAAAAGACAAATAAGGTTAATTTGATGTTGAAGTTTTAAACAAAGGTGTTACGATATTTAGTGCTCGTAGTACAATATGTGTTGTTAATTACTATCAGCTATTGCTATCAGAAGTGCCCAGGCTGCACAGGAAGTGTTTAAGCTAGCTGTTGACATTTGCCCTTGCTAATAGCCATGTAATAGGTAGTTTTTAAATAGTGTAATCATTATGAAGTTCCAGAGATTGGAGTTGTTTTAAAGGGATCCCCAATTAGTTGTAACATTAGACTTTATTTGATAAACATATATTTTATCTTTAAAATAAAGACTGTAAAAAGCACTGTAGGCTGTTTAGTTTTGTAAATTTTTAAAAATATATTTTAACACAGAGCCATTTTCTTTACACACAAAGCATTCTGGGTAAATGATGACGTGGATAGGTCCTCAGTGTGAGGTTGCTAGGGAGCTATATCCACCCTGAAGGTTAAACTTGTGTAGAGATTACCTCCAACATAACTTCTCATATTTAACCTAATTAATATCGATTAATATTAATATAGTTAATATACGAGGAAACGGGTTCTTTTCGATTTTAAATACTAATAATAATAACCATCACCTTTATTATGACCAAGACTTTGACAATGAGTATCGTGAAATGCCTAACATAATCACACAACACTCTTATTTACTGACAGTGACTTCTTAAGAGATCAAAGGTTTAATTATATTGACAAATGTCTAAAAAAAAAACCAGGTCTGCAGTTCCAAGTAATTTTTCGACATGCTCAGTCAAACAACAGCACAATTGATTTCTCTCGATCATTGGCAGAAGCGACTGCATTTATTCAGCATTAATGCAGATTGGGCCATCTTTAAATGCGACAGAAATTAACATTAATAT
>NW_013952616.1:438343-444399 GCF_001266775.1 Austrofundulus limnaeus
CTTTAAAGGAGGCCTTCCGTGGTCAAGTTCAAAGGCAGGTGGAACGTTTATTCCACCCAGGGTGACCACTACACTTGGACAATATCTGATGATCGACTCGTTTAAATGAAACCAGAGCGTTGACAGAGAGGAGAAGGTAGAAATGACTCAGCCTGGAACTGAAAATATGGATGGAGGACAACAGAGCTGCTTCATGGAAGAAGAACCTCAGCTCAGCCTGTTAGCCTTTGCGCCCATATGTAATTAGGCAGTTTTGGTTTTCTTGCTGCATTTTATTTAGTTTTGGTGAACAATTGAGGCTGGATTGGAGTGTTCTGAAAACCTTTTCTGTCCCAGGCGGGAAAAACCTGACACGTTATTTGCACCATGAAAAATAATAATAATAGAAAAAAGTCTGAAGAGAGGGAACAAAATCAGATGCAAATGGTGGCTCACTGTACGGTAAGAATATACTTATTGTAGCCTTCTGGCTGATGCTGAATGTTAAGCTCTGGCCGAAGCACATGCAGGCACGCACTTTGAGTAGCTGGTGCTAGCAATCTCTCCAGCTGTGAAGGTGTTCATTTCATATGTCAACCCCTTTGGACGTTTACCTAATGAGCCTCAAAAATCTATAATTTTTGCTAAAAAATCTGTACCATTCGTATCCGCGCGTGAGGATGGGGTGGGGGTCTGTCGGCCGTAGAGATGACARTGCCTGCTGTAAGCAGGAGGAGAGGAGAGCGGAAAAAGTGGAGAACTTGATGTTTATTGTTTCGTTGTTGTTTTTTTAACGTCCGTTCAACGCCGTGTTTAACTAAATAGACAACAACTGACAAGGCTTCAATATCACATTCGGGAGATGTCTGTAAATTTCAGGAAAATCTCAGACTTTGGTTATCCCGTGCAAATGAGCCACATAAAACACAGATATCGGGGAGTAATTTATTTGTTACATGGGGTCCCTAAGTAACTGATCCCGTCAGAATAGGGCTTTATATGTATTAGCTCGGTGCTAGCGCAACAAACTAACAAGCTAAACTGAGGTCCAAGGGCCACAGTTAATACAACAGCATTAACGGTGGACACAAGAGGAAGCTGTCTGAAAGGGATGTTATGGTCTACAACCAGGTGTTTCAGTTTCATTGTCTTACCCCTGTACCTACAACAGATACCATAATACTTATTCATATCATTAACACGGAACCCCATTTCAAAATGTTTTAACAATTTAAAACAAAAAGTAAAATTTTACTCTGTTTTTCTCATAATGGATTTTTGAGGGATTTACCTGATTAGAAGAAAACTTCTGATGGAATTACTCTGAAAKCATCCCAGCTTTCATTTAGTGAACAGTTTAAAAACAGATAATCCTCTCATCAGATTGCATATGCTCCATATTCTTGGTGAAGCCCACAAAGCCTTGAGCACACAAACTGTAATTTCATGTTGGAATATTGACCCTAACAATGGGGTGATTCTGACCTACTTCACATGTTAATGTGCTGAAGGATTTCAGCCTGGTCTACATCCAATATTCTGCTCACTGCTTGGCCTCAGCTCAGATCTGTCACATGCGCTGAAATTTGCAGGTATTAGCAACCCAGGGATAGAGGGTCTAAATTATTAAGTCTTGACACTTTCACACCTGGCTCTTGATTTGCTCACTTTAATAAAAGGGTTAAAGAGCCAATGTGTTCCATTTAAAGTTAATAAAAAGCATGAAACATGAAAAGTGAAACCACTTTTAAGTATCAACAAACCAGAAAATTTTGGAAAGTTTTTATTATTTTATTTTAGTGGATACAGTATATATCACAAGATGTCACAGTTAGAGTATGAATGAATGACTGTGAATGACACATCTATTATCACATCAGATTTTAGCTCAATATCTGCATAATTGGCTGAATTATAGCACTTTTTGTGTTGGCYAACGCTGATGGAGATCCCCCTATTGTCTTGACCTATTTTACCAATGGGACCCCCTGACCAATGAGTCTTGAATGCAGGTGGTAAGATTTCAAGAAAAAATTATCCACCCTCATGTTTTAGACTTATATAAAAAGACCTGTCAAACAACCAGCTCTCTATAATGCCTGTGGACAAAACCCTTGTACAGCTCCAGATCAGTCCAGGTCAAAACCAAGAGGCTGCTGACAKGCAACAACCTTTATAGTGAAGTGGGATCAATACAGACATAACCTGGAAGACTTTTTCTCAATTAGACTGACCGATGAGCCAAGAGCAGGTGGCGCTACAGGGGCATTATAAGACCACTTGTCTTTCATCTTAAAAACCATGTTACTCTGCTGTCCCTTGAGTCGTTGAAAATCTTGAGGATAAAGAGGATGGTTACAGATCGAATCCCTTCATTTGTAGAGCATCACTCGCATTGCTCTTAGGGCCAGAAACTGGAAGCAAGAGCCAACAGAAAGGTGAGAGCAAAACTATGAATCAAGCAGAAGACGTTGACATTCATTCCATTTTGATGTGACTTAAAAAAACCCTCTTTGGTTCTGTACTTACTGAATGCAGGTGTTCAATGCCACTTCTTAGACTAAGAACACTCTAAATGCTGCATTGTGCGTCTGCATGGACGACTTTTAAGTCTCAGGGCAGGAGGGAACGTATGGCCCTGTTACAAGTTAATGGATCATAAATTGAAGCTGAAAGWTCAATGAAAAAGCTTCATTCAGATGCACATTTACTACACAAACACGCGCGGGTACACACTGCTTGCCTTGAGATTTCCTTCAAAGGCTCCGACCTCCATGATTCTCATTCATTATGCTCAGCCATTGCCTGGTTTGAAGTCATTTTTTTTATGAATTCCTAATAAATTTATGGTCTAAAAGTTCGGGAATATTTATATGGTTTTATCCTGCATGTCCTCATTTGGGAAAGTAAAAAAAGGACAAAGTCTGTATTTTTTTTTTTTTTACATAAACAGACATTTGTTTTACTATTTACTCTCTTTTACTTGAGAGKTTATTTTGTTCTGGTTTATGTGTTTTCTGTCTCTGGATCTGACTTGATTTTGATTTGCAACAGAAAATAAATACAGTACATTATTTAAACAGTGTAAGTCTTCGGCTTATCTGGTTGGTGCTGAGCTGAAGCAGCCAGTCTATTTGGGTGATAGCCTCTACAGAGAAGCCACAGCCTCACAATCCCCAAACATCAGACTAAATTTGTCACCATGAATAATTACACGTCAAATATGTTCATCATGGTGYTGTAGCAAAATCTCCCTTGCCGCATGTCAACACAGCTGGTTAATGTTTCACATYGTGCACATGGTGGATAACTTTTTTGACTAAACACCAAAAAATGATCCRAWATTTACAGATGCATTACTGTAATTGCCAAGRAAGTTATTTTAGAAGTGGCAAATTTATAAAATGGTTGTAAAACCACTCCATTTTCTCTGCTGTTCTTTTTTGTCCTTGTTTGTTTGGATTTACGTATGTTGGCTAACTGTAATATACATTTAAATAATCCATTAAAGTCAGCACTAGTTCTATTGTTGTCCATTGGCTTTTAGGTTTGTAAGAAGGCGCAAATGTTTTAAGACCACTGCCCCCRCCCACGCGGCACCACTTACAAAGCTTACGTAAGTTTACAAAATWTATGGATTCTCTTAGACCCTCTCAGGACAATTCTAAACTTGGAACAACATGCCATGCTAGTGTGACGCTACCATCACAGGTACTATATCTGCACCAAGTTGTTTACGTGATCTTGTCATGATCACTTATGAGGCCAGTCCTCCTTCAAATTCTTAATGGCCAAGCCACAGTGGTGCATTCAAGCCCCAYATTTTAGATGTTCTGCCACCACAGGCAAATGTGAACCAGAAGAASTCATTAATCTCATTCACTAAATGCGTTTAAATATTCATATTTTATGGAAGCTGCTCTTTACAAATGTGGAGGTGTGAATAAATCATATAATCTGTTAGTTATGTAGTGTGCTAAACCTTTRTAATTCTGACAAACTGTAACAAAGTAGATGCAGGCTACAGCTACTGTATATAATGTGGTACATTACATTCTGATACAATACAGTTTGATACTGAATAGTATGGTAAAATATGGTACCATGTACATTATTGTTACAATGCTTTATTTTGCTTTAAAYTCTGTGCCATCCAATAAATAAATGAAACTTGCATTCCTTCAAAGGATGCATTGTCTGCCACYTTAAATGTCAAGACTTTTTGCTAACAGACATAGTTGACTCCAACATACAATATARTAATGCAATATGATTAAGCTTTAATAAAATGGTAAGCGGACTGTACTTGTATAGCGCCTTTCTATCCATCCAGGATACTCACAGCTTTTCACACTGCAATCTGTGCCCTCATTCACCCATTCACACAGCACTCTACTAGATCTACAAAGCTAACATATACAAATCATCTAGACTAATCAGTKCCAGTTACATTCATACACTGATGGGACACACATAAGAGGCATTGGGGGGAAGTGTCTTGCCCAAGGACACAACAAGTGAGACAGATGGAACAGGGGATCAAACTGGCAACCTACCATTTCCCAACGCATTCTCATGCCCCCGCGTCAACATATGGACGCTTGGTCAGGTAGCCGTCTGCATCCACATTCGAACGCGTCGRGTAGCTACCGCGTGTCCTTTCTTTATGAGATGAGGTGGAGGAGGACGAGCGCGTTGTCATATTTTTTTTTACAAGAGTAGGAATTGTGCGTAACTAACCATCCCAGACCCTAAATTTAACTTCTATTAGCCTTATACAGCCTATCCCTGACCATAGACCCTAAACTTAACCATTAAACCTGATCCCTCATATTAACCACTTTTTTAAATGTAGAGGATTTGCGAGAACTATCCGTCCCAGAGCCTAAATATTAGCCATATACAGCCTATCCCTGACCATAGACCCTAAACTTAACCATTAAACCTGATCCCTCATATTAACCACTTTTTAAGATAAGATAAGATAAGATAAGATAAGATAAGATAAGATAGAACTTTATTGATCCCACAGTGGGCAAATTTGCACATTACAGCAGCTCAAGACAGGAGAGGCTGAGAAGAATAATTAAAGATAATTAAAAGATAACAAACAAAAAACCCACAATATATACGTGTGATATATAGTAATGTGCATATACCGATGCACATATACACATATACATAAACACATATGCATATTTATATACATACAGTATATACACCATAAATTACAGTACAAAAATGAATGTATATGAAGGTGCATATTAGTGATGGCAGTAGTAGTGATGGCATTAGCTACAGCCTATCCCTGACCCCAGTATCTCAAATTAACCATTAATCCTGATCCCTCATGTTAACCTCAGAGCCCCGACCCAAAGACCCCTAAGTGACCCAACCTGGAAAAGCCGTGGGCTGCAAGGACGTATGCGCGGGAGTACCTAGCGCGTCAAAACTGGACTCAGACGGTCCCTGCCCAAGCGTCAATATGTTGACGAGTCCGTCATGAGAATGTGTTACATTTCCAGGAAACTCCACCACTCTGCCACAGCTGCCCCCCAAAATTATCTTGTTTTGAATTAATAGCCATTTGAATATGTTTTGGGGATGATTCTTGGCCACTACCTTACCAATTTCTAACTCAATATTTGTAAATTTCACCAAGTTATTACAATTTTGAAGCTGACTATGGTCGATTAGACAAGCTTTATTGAGAACTGTCCACAGTTTATGTAATATTTTACTCACAGAGAGACAGGCACACATGCACACAGACACAGGTTAATATGTGATGTCTGCCTTAAAGCATCTTACACAAGATGTACCTAATCCATTGGTAAGATAGGGTTTGGTCATATAAGGTTAAAATTTTGTTTGTTTTTGTGTGGAGTGTTCTTTAATGTGACCAAATAAATTCATTCAATTGTTGGAAAAATATGTGTTGTTCAAAATGGTATGTCCGAATAAACAGGATTCAGTTGGATTTCTTCTTTAAAGCTTTGATTTTGATCTTCTGACTCCAATCAGGTTCATTCAGCTCTCAGCAGCACAGGCCTCAGCGTACAACCTTGGGCCAAATC
>NW_013952616.1:446134-450822 GCF_001266775.1 Austrofundulus limnaeus
TCTAAGAGCTGAATCCTTCCTGAGAGATTATTTGGTCTGGCACCAAGAGAGTTCCATACAGCTTCACCCTCAGAAGCAGCTTCCATCTCCTCTCCATGTCGATCTCTCATCTCAGTCTTCTCACCCATACGAACGCATGTTGAGTCCTCCAAAACATTCATCTCTTCCCGACGATGAATCTTGAGCTCCAACACCGTCACCTTTTGGAGAAGCTGGCAGAAATCCTCTTTGGAAAACAAAGGAGGCATCTTGAAGCTGTTCTGCACTCACTCTCAGCAGTTGATGTTTTAAAAATCTTCTCAGGTTCTTCAACAGCCAAAAATAAAATCCAATGTTCTCTGCTTATTCAAGATCACACATCACRTCGGGGAAATCACCAAATTGTTGGAAAAATATGCGTTGTTCAAAATGGTATGTCCAAATAAACAGGATTCAGTTGGATTTCTTATTTAAAACTTTATTTTTGATCTTCTGACTCCAATCAGGTTCACTCAGCTCTCAGCAGCACAGGCCTCAGCGTACAACCTTGGGCGAAATCAAAACAAACACGGGAGTTCTGCTCTGAGCAGACACTCTGCAAAACAATGAACTTCTTTTTACTATAATAATGAATTGAGCTTATAATATTCATCCCTTCCTGGTTACACCCCAGAGGTGTTACCTTTTACATCAGACGTCAGAACGTCACTCAGTTTTGTTTAAGCTAAGAGAAAGAACACATGATAACAGACCAAGTCTTTGTCAGCTTCAACCTTACAGACTGAAATGATCAGAAAGAATAAAATACAAAACTGAATCTAATATTCAATTAATCAGTTACAAAATTTCTTCACATTCATTCATTCATTCATTCATTCATTCATTCATTCAAAGGATGCATTGCATAATCTGGTAAATAAAGTACTTAAATGTCAATATCACAAAAAAACAATTTATATATTAAAACAATTCCTTCACAAGACATTATACACTAAAGGTTACACTCAAGCATGGAAAAAATACTTGCTCATACTTTTGTACGTATGTGCATAAAAAATGAAACTCTGACTCGTTCCTTTCTTAAGATTTTGCTACACATTTGAAATGTTTTAATCTAACATCTTCAGCACAGTAAAAATGGGGCACAGAAGTCCATGAGGTGTGTTTCACTTGTGTGTTCGCCAACCARCAGTGGTCCCTCTGGCGTTTGTTCCTCTTCTCTTTTATTTCATAAAGGGTCTCAGGGGAGGGAGAACAGGGTGAAGTGGAGRGTGGGGCTGGTTAAAGAGACAAAGGGGATGCTTTTAGACTTGCAGGCCACATAAAGCACCTTTTTTTCTCCTTTATTTGATAAAGCAAAAAAGGGAGCTGGATGGAGAGTAACAGAGGGAAGGAGAAGGACTCAGGGGTACGGCGCTCCAAACGCAGGGAGATTTGTGCGGCTGAACATCAGTCCGTTGCATTCAGAGAGACTTGTCTTCACTTCTTCTGAAGTCGTACCACCCTAACTTAACTGTCTGAGCCTGAGAGGGGTTTTCTCTCATCCTCTCTTTGTGATGCTTATTTTCATTCTGCCCCACACTTCTTCTCGCAGCCAACATGTCAGCGTGGTGATTTATCCCATCGCCTCTTTGTTTTATTGAAGGGAGACATTCGGTCCTTCATAACGATTACTGTCAGAGATGGACAGCGGGCCGATGCTGTTAACGTCACAGCAACGTGGGGTTTCATGAGACATGCGCAGTCATCCCTAATTAGCTGATTTATGATCATCCATCGCTTTATCCGAACTGTACTCATGTGCACGGGCTTGTTGTTTCTGCTGCAGGACAAGGAAACTTTTTCATTGGCCCAATGAAAAAGTGGCCCATTGTTTGATTTTACCAGTGGTCTGGGTTGTCTCCTTGTGTATACTTGTGATTCATGTTCTCCCTATTTTCTGTAAATTTTGCAGCCATATCGACCTTTGTTTTTGTTTAATAAGAAAATATTTTATTTTTTATCTATGTCTCTTACATGGGGTGCACAAGGGTCCAAATCGTATTAACCTTGATAATCCCATGAACCACCGGATGASTTTAAAGAAAACCTGCAGCAAGTAATCACTGGATTCACATCAACAACTAATCAAATTTTGGGCCAATCCAGTTAAAGATAGTTGCCCCAGCTAATCAAAATATGCAAACACAAACATGTTGTGTAAAGGTATTGAAATATACAGATAAAAGGCATTGGYTGTAGTCGAGTCCTCCTCAACACGGTTTGAGTGTGACGTCTTACAACATTGCATATCGTACATTCCATTCTGTTTTWAAGTTTCGACCAAAGCTCCGACTGACATCTTTGTTCATAACCTTGTACTGTGACCCATGTTTAGCACTTTTGCTTTTTATCTTCAGAGAATTGTACCTCCTGTTCTTTCCTGTGTGCAATCAGCTGTGCAGTTTAAGGTTTAAAGAAATAAAGGCGAGTGTAATCYATCGTTCTTCTTATCTTTTGAAGGAGTACATTGCTGCAAACGGTGGCACACACACTCAAACACACAATGTGAGAGTTGCACATTGTTTTGGCTACAGGCTACAACTGGTTCTAGCTGGATTTAAAGCTACAGATGTTTAGTTTTTTTTTTTCTTCTGTCCCTTTATTTAGTTAAGCTTAACGTTGGATCGGTGTCCCCGGTTCATCCCTGTTACTGCTGTCGAAGAAATCATAATTACAATCAGTCTCATTAAAATTGTATTAAAAAAAGTGAACATTTGCCTTAAAACTGCAGTCGTCAGACTGTCTGGGTCGAGGTCAGAGTTGGAATCTGAGAGGAGTGCTTGTTCTTAACGGCCTCTAGCACCCCTACTCATCCTCATATTATGTCAGCTATGGGGGCTCTTTCACCATGAGTCATGTTTATTTCATTGTCTCTTTTATAGCTCAGCTGTTCCCCCTTTAACCCCTCACCTTACGGCGTGGAACTAAATGTTCCTGTGGTACACAGTAGACTCACTTATAGAGGTAATAAATATTAGATAGCCTCTGCTTAGACTAGAAATGTCTGCTAATCTTATTTTCAGCAGCTCACTTGTTTCCAATTAGCTAGTTTTTATCTATTTGCATTTGTATTATTATGAAATATTGTGGAAAAATTATATAAAAGGTGTTAAAATAATTAAACTTGTATTTTTTGCTTAGCATTTCACTATCGTAACAATTTGATACCAACACATTCCTTCTCCTACCCAGTAAAGCCTGTTAAAATGCCAAACAATTAAATTTCTGTTTTCTTAAAATTAGATTTACTGAAAGTTGATCAATTATTTAAGCTCTAATGCAAAAATCACTTCTTTATTTTTATATTTTTGTTATAAATTATCAATTGAATTAGCAATTACTTCCTCTTACCTGAATACATAGACTTAAAAACACATGGGCTGTTCTGTGAATAGAAACTATTATTTCCACTACATTATGATAATTGCAAGAGTAAATTTGATGTTGCCTTTCATGTTTCCCATGAGGTATTACAAATTTGGAAACTGTGTCTCCGTCAGCAGCACACACACTGTGAATCCATGTTCCTGTTATAACATTTACAGTAAAACTCAAAGAAACCCAGGGAGTTCTTTGGTTCAAAGATAACCACAAACCCGGTCAAAATAAATTTGTACTTTACAATTCGTTCTGCAAATGACTATTTCTGCAGCATTTGACACAATTGTTACTATTGTTTGGTGACTATTGTTTGGATGGTGGCTGGTAAGTGGGCAGAGGTGATGAGGCAGGACAATTATTAATAAATGCAGAGAGTATTTTCTTGCTCAAAATACCCATTTTAGTACACAAGTTGTGTTGGATGGCTCATAATAATTACAAAAAACACATTTAAATAAAAATGAATTAAAGTAGTATTACACAGTTGTAAGGTTTGCTTATGTTGTTATCATGTCCATGTTYATCAGCATTATTAGCAGTGGTGGGCACAAGCCCGCTAAAGCGCAAATCCGCTAATTGCAGACCTAAATATTTCATTTGCACTTTAGCAGACTTACCAATTATTATAACTCATAAGGGGATCTGCACTTTCTRAAATTAAAATGCAGAACCACTAATAAATAACTAATTATTTACCAGACATCATTATTTTGAACAGCGGAAGGTATGGCTGTCAACAAATCACAAGACGTGATCTGTCCAACAGCATTCTTCCCACACAAACACACCTATTGGGAAGGTATACATCATTCCTGACTGTCGCTTTGAGCCACGGTTCTGATTWCCCACAACGCTTTGTGTCTGCTTACATAACAGGAAGGCAACAGCAAAAACAGTAAAAGTTTGTAATCCTTACTAAAATTTTGTATGTATTGATTTATTTTACTCTACAATTGGAGCTCCTTTTTTTTAAAAAATTAAACGCTGGAGCTCAAAATCAATCGAATAACGGTGTTAGAAACTCAGAAATAATTTAAAGAAGTTATGCTGGTGAAGACTGACATCTAGTGGTCAACTGGAGCAACTACATGGAAAACGTCCTAATCCAGGTAGAAAAAAATCAAAAAGAAGAAATAAGTAGGTCCTCTGGATGGTAGCCTGGTTAAAACCAGACCCTGTCCTTCACTTTGCTTCGTACTAAGGTCTGGACTTGCTGCATTGAGAATCGTTTCTTGCAGGAGGCGTGGCCTCTGCTGAAGCATGTTGTGTGTGTTGTCGGTGTGAAG
>NW_013952616.1:451320-453253 GCF_001266775.1 Austrofundulus limnaeus
GACATCTAGTGATCAACTGGAGCAACTACATGGGAAACTTTAAAATCCAAGCTCTTATTTTGAAGTGAAGATAGTTTCCTGTTCTCCGGGCCGTCACAAATCCAGTCCGTCATGTACCCAGAATGCATCGCTTCAGTTTTCCAATAAACAGTTTTAAAATTACTTTATTGATGCTTCTTTAATGAAAAATCTACAACAAACAAAAGAAAAAGACAAAGAAGCAGCCGAACTAGCAATCCTCAACAACTTTTTAAAGAAGCAGCCAAACTAGCAAGCCTCAACAACGTTTAAATTTTTACACCATGAGCCAAAGTTCTGTTACAGGAAATCAGATCCCCAGCAATTAGCAGTTGTAGGATTACGCTGTACAAGGGTACATTCACCACTAGTTGGCAGTGTTGTGTGTATGGTACATGAATTGTCAGCTAGTAAATGTCAAATTGAACATGTGCTTTAAAATTAACTTCTGCTAATTTTTCTAAGACATGAGTTTTTGAAGTTGCAGACCTAAATATTTTCATAAGCACTTYAGAAATTGTGGCGCTAAGTTATGGATTATTGCTGCCCATCACTGATTATTAGCATACATAAGCGTTTGTGAACCAGTAATATCTGGGGTCACAATTTTCTGCATCAGTTATTTTCTGAGCCGGAATCTAAATAGTTTGAAAACCACTGCTCTAGGGGAAACACCGGACTTAGTAATTGCAGGAACTGTTTGGTGCGTATTTAAAAAACAGCATCGTTGTGATTGCCTTACTAGGCTCTTTCATAAAACAGTTCTACAAAACGGCCACACAGACCTCTGGCTGTTCATAAATCACTGATGCAGCCAGCCACGTCCCGCGCAGAGCTTTCAGACATGAAGCGAGCATCAGGGAACCAAAACAGGCGTGTAGCAACGTGGACTGCAACGCTTACCACAGCAGCTTAAGAACTGACAGTCAGATGTGTTTAGGTGGAGCCACAGTCTGGCCTCTTGACAGGACAGATATTGGCCAATAAGGCAACGCCACTCTAGATGAAAGAGGCTCCATGGAAGGCCTGTTTCATGGAACAAACTGCTGCTCAAACAAAACAAAAAAGAGTGTAAATGTACCTGAATACGCCCAGATCTACGGTACAAACCTTTCACATGATCGACACACTTTTTTACTGTTGAGTGAATGAGCCCAGAAAAATACAAAAAGTCCAACACTATACACAACACACACCCGTTTTCTGTAGACTAACGTAATTGTATCAGCTAAAGAAAAGCAGTCAGGCAGGCAAAGAAAACTGCCCCACAAAGCCATACCGATGTAGAGTGATGCAAGTCTATCAAAGACGGTGTTCTGCAGAGTCCTGGAGAATATGAAACCAACGCAACGCTCACCGCCGTCAGTTTCCATTTCGACTGAGGATGGCAGCTGTCAGGCTGATGCAATGGTCGACATTCAGGAGACATACTGTCAGAGACTGTAGGAAAGAGCACAGGTTTATGATAAAGTCATTGTTTTCCACCACGGCTCATTTTATTTAAGAAAGAAACCCTAACCCCGCTCCCTCAAACATTCACAGTGATTCAGTCAATAACTGACAGCATGAGCCTCTTAAGTTGTGCAATATAAAACTTCGGCTTTTAAAACATCCTCAAATTTCATCAGTTACAGCTTCACATAAGGCCAAAGTGAACAACCAGAGGCTCTTTGGAAGCTGGGAGAAATCTGAAATTAAGTAAATCCTCTTAGCCACACTGTGATCCGGAAAAACTTGATATACCCGAGTTTTTCTCTGGTGTTTCCGCAGATAAAAATTGACCATGAACGTTAATCATGCCTTATATCTAGCATAAAGCGGACGGCTATTTCCAAGCACAACTACTATTATTGACTGTATAGTGTTGGCAATAGGTCTCTGCAGTCACAACATCCCCCCTCCCCCCACCCCCCAC
>NW_013952616.1:454487-455905 GCF_001266775.1 Austrofundulus limnaeus
TCTCTCTCTCTCTCTCTCTCTCTCTCTCTCTCTCTCTCTCTCTCTCTCTCTCTCTGTGGTGTGGTGTATTGGTTGGTGAGGTGCCTCTCACCCAGCAGGATTGAGGTTAGGCGGCTTGTTCTTAACCCCCAGTGTTTGGAGTGGTTCTGTGCAACCACTCTGGTTTTGGCGCCGAAGGAATAAAGTCAACTGGTCTGAAATCAGTTTATGCCTTTTCTCATGAGAATCTGAACCCAAATGCAAATTACGTATGGCGGGTTAGATTTAGGACCAAGATTTAGGTTAGTTTTAGGGTCAAGGGTGAGGTTAATTTTAGAGTAAATTGTCAGGGTTAGGCTATAAAGTTTAAAAAAATGAATGGAAGTCAATGCAGAGTCCCCACAGGGTTCAAGAACAAACATGTGGGTGTGTGTTTCAGCGGGGAAGAGTGTGCTTGAAAGATTTGTGTGGTATCATTTTCAGCAGTCAGCACTGATCYGAGCTCCTGGTGAGGAAGAAAAGGGATGAAAAGTGTGATTCAAAAATTTTCTTTCAAATATCTTTCCCTGCAGTCCTTATACTGCTCAGCATCAAAGTTCAATAACCTTAAAGCGCACACACCAAACATAAAGAAAACACAGCTCGTCATTAAGGAAACCTTTGTCATGTTGGTCAAAATCAATCAATATCCTCAGCAGCTGGAAGAAAAGAAGATCCAAATATTATGCAACTTTAGTTTTAAAAGTTCTTGGTCCAGTGAATAAACAACTACTTCCAGTRTAAAWGACAGTATCTTACCTGCAGTAGATAGCAGTCAGAGTGAACTCACCTGGAGAATCAGGAAGTTGAACTAACTGCTGCTCAAAGTTGGCTCCATTAAAAAACAGATTTCCTCCTAAAATAACTTGAAGCCAAAGCTTCTTTTAACAATCTGAACCCACCCACCCACTTTATTGAACATTGTTACATCTTGTCACGTTTGCATGAGACAATGAGACAATTATCACATTGTCGTATTTTCTCAACTGAACAAAGTCTGTGTTGCTTCATGTAATTGCTGCTGCTGCTAATGTGTGATGTACAATCTCACCAGCCTAATTCTATAACAATGACAATAGACACTCAAAAAAGTGGGAGCAAAAAAAACAGTGTGTTTTTGTTTTTTTGGGGGGGGGGCAGCAAGTTTATACAAGGAAATAATAATTACTTGGAGAAATGGAACAACTTTAAACAGTCAAAGTGTAGCACACACTATGCATGCAGCTCACAGGATTGCGAAAATAAATTGACACTTGTTTTTGAGCTTCACCAGGTGCTGCCAGTCAGGTGCCCGGTGTCAGATTAATTTCCAAGAAGCATTGGGCTTCATGCAAGAACACGTTCATATTCTTATCCTTAATTTCTCTTACTTTTGTTCGTACAAAGGGTTCGTACGAACA
>NW_013952616.1:456852-458950 GCF_001266775.1 Austrofundulus limnaeus
TAAGAACAAATCTGTGCGTACGAACGTTTTTTTTATTTTTTGTGCTGAGTGTAATTTTAATCAAAGCTCTTGTGCTATGTGTGGAGCTTGGAGAATGTGTTGTGAATGACTCTTATGTTATTGAGCCAAATGTTAACACCATGCCTGGAAAATTGAGTTATACCCATTTTTGTTTGACTGTCAGTTGGCTGTATCGGCCATATTGGATTTTGTTGAATCCAAAAATATTATCATCTTTAATCCAGTGATTACTTCCTGAAAGTTTCAATAAAATATATCGAATAGTTTATGGGATATTTCGTTAAAAGACAGAAAAACAGACATAGGCCACAAAGTTACCCATCCTTCTGATGTCGTGTGGTAACCATTTGTATCAAAAAATTACCAGATCAACAAGAATAGTCACAGACTTGTAAGATTTGTCAATAAAGCTGAAGCTGACTGCTGCACTTGCACTTCATGAACCTGTGCTCTCTTAGTTCACCCATGCGTTTTTGACAGTCAAGATGTTGAATTCTGCTTCATTTCTCCCTGCACCATTCCCTRTTGCTTTGATATTTTTATCAAGCTAAGTTGTGTTTTTCTATTATTTATGCTCTTTTTAAATATTGCAATACACTGAAGTTGTTCTTTTCTATAAATAATGATTTTTTTTTTTAAATTCTAGTCTAGATTCTCCTTCAGGACATCGCTTCCGACTCTTTGAAATCAAAGTTTCTGGGTATTAGATTTAAAAACTGTTCCCAGGCTTCATTTAGAGTTGCAGTAATGACTTTCTTATTTTGGAAATACAAATATAAAGAGCTGGATTTGTTGTGACATTTGTCATCCTCGTGAGGTAAATGCATGACATTAGCAGTGGTGCAGTAAATCAGAATCTCTCTACTGATTTGTCCCTCAAACTCTATTTGAATTTTTTTATTTTTTTCCCTGTATCTACAGTAACTCTGACCTCCTTTTGTCCTTGTCTCTTTTGATTCCCTTTGTGTCATTTCTGTTTATGTTTATCTCTTTTTTTGTCCCAAACTTGTCTGTGGCGTGCAGAGATCAAAGGCAGTCTCAGACAGGTCGTCTGACACGGCTCGCAAGGTTACGCAAAACACKAGATGAGAAAAGACATGTTTGGGTGACTTTTTTCACTTTAACCTGTTAGATATGTCATGTGACATTTTTTAAGTTGTCATAAGATTCAGTGCTGTTTAGATATAGCTTTTGACTGAAAGAAACCTCTGAAATAACTAAAGTTTGTCTCTGAAAATAGCAGTATTTTTATGTGATGATTACATTTAAACATTGTACTCAGTACTCTGGCAGCAATTAGTTTGTAAATAATTAAAATATGACATTTTCTACCAAATTTACTTCCAACATAATCCTGTAGTTCCAGCTGCTTTTGAAGCCTTGAGTCTCTAAATTCATGTGATATTTAATAGTTCACCATTGAGCCTAAAACCTCCCAGTTGCAATGTAAGTTTGTGGATAAATCTCTTCTTTTTGGCTACGTCCACCTAGCCATGTGAATTATCCTCCTACTTTAAAAGAAATAGATTCTCTTGAAGAAAAAAATAAAGAAATAGTCCTAGAAAGAACTACAACAAAAAGTGTGATGCATACTGTAGCTTCTAAGTTTTTTTTATGTATCGCGTGGTGCAACATAACTGTGCTACCTTGACAGACGTCTGTCCCTGTGGGTGTCTCACTAAGAGTTGTGTCTAAAAAACAAAACAGTTTTGAACTTTGCTTGCTTGAGATTTGTGCTTCAAGAAATATGGTGCAAACGTGCATATTAGTTTGTTCACCAGAGATGACTTTTTGGGGACCTGCATTAACAAGTCTTGGCTCTGTCAGGGTCCAAAATGCTCATCACATATGTGACCCATCACATCGAAACGAGGATTAAGTCCAAAAGTGGTATAAGGAGACACAGGCAAATATAGTGTTTTGACTAAAATGTTAACAAAAATTGCATTTTGTCAAAATATAATGAATAAAAGCCTTTTCAATGTATCATTTGAATGAACTGCCTAAAATATAATCATAAAACAAAAATTTGAAGCACTTTTTTGAGCTGTAGCAACAAAAGAACTGATTTTGAGGA
>NW_013952616.1:461632-464008 GCF_001266775.1 Austrofundulus limnaeus
CTGTGCGTACGAACGGTTCTTGCATGAGGCCCAATGTTTCTAAGTATTTGGATCGATCAGGGATCCTTAGTTCCCTGGTGTAAAAATCAGGCTATCACTTTGAAAAACATTGGATATGGACTCTATTCAGTACCTCTTGTAAAAAGTCCTGGGTTGTATTCGAAAAAATCCTATTTTCATGTTCAGACTGTTATAAAAAGCCAATATGAGTCACAAATAGGCAAAAAAAAAATGGATTAGGATCACTTTGGCCTGCAGTGTAAACATAGCCAAATTTAACCTGATAACTCTTAAAGTTAGCATGACTAAGCAACATACTTTAGAGCAGTGTTTCCCAAAGTTGGGGTCGGGACCCAAAGTGGGATCCTGAAACATCAAAGTGGGGCCCTGAAAATATTTTCTGAATTAATTACATTTTTCCCTTAGTTGTTACAAATGAGTGAGGTTAGTTTATTTAAAATGGAAAAATGTAGTATAAAAAATATTGTTACTATGCCCATGTTTTATTGACCTGACACAAATGTTTATCATCCAAAAATAGCTGGAGGCGCAGGTCTCTGCTACTGTTTTGTACTATTTTGTGAGTTAAAAGCTGAAAGGTTTGGGAACCACTGCACTTTGGTTTCCCAAAGATGGGCTTGGGACCCAATTATGGGTCATGAAGCACCTTGGATAATCTCCAGAAATCAGTTTAAAGGCTAATAAAATAATTGCTGATGTAATATTTTCCCTATAATTATTACAAAAACACAAAATAAGTAAAAATAAGTATTTATATTTGTGTATAAGCTGTTAAGATTGTCAAAAAGCCTGTGTTTTTATGGTTATTAACGAACTTCATGTCCTCAGACCAGTAATATTTGGGGTCACAAGTTTTTGCCATGGATATTTTGTGGGTCAGAAGACAAAAAGTTTGGGAACCACTGCGTTAGAGGAAACTCTAAAAACAAGTGTCAGGTTTCTGCAAAACACATAAAAGGCAAAAGGATTACWGAATGGGTGACTAAATGTATCACTGTGGTGGAGAAAAAAAGGCTCTTGTTGCCTTTTGGATCTGACGTGGCTCTCTCTTATCACAAGAAAAGCAAAAAACTGACACAGTACTACCAGAGCAGATAAAAAGATAATCYATGAAACAACATAAATACAGATTTTCTTTATTGCAATCTAGAGCAATATGTGGTTAAAATCATAATGTAATTTATTTTAATAACTGACTCAAATTGGCATCAAGCATAACCGCATTTTATTTAGACAGGCTTAATAAATATTGAAGATAAACAGAAAATAAACTGAGTTGACTAAAAAACAAAAGTCTGGCATGACTAATTTACTCAAAAGCCCATGGAGATCTGCTGCAGCAAAATAAAACAGAAAGCAAAGGTACCCAGAACATGAATACAAGACAGTCAGAACAAAACAGAATCCATAACCCAGCAAGTCCATTAAGTTGTAGCATCTCCCACATCTTGTCATTGAACTGATAAGAACGTATAATATCCTGCCGTGTCTTTACGGAGGCAGACGGCTGCGGGCCGTAACTTCGGGAGGTGGCAGGGTCTCTACGCTTGCAAAGGCCTGCGAGGTCAGATTGGAGAGGACTCAGGCGGCGTGGCTGTGGGTGGCAAGGAGGGGGGAGTGGAAGAGAGAATGAGAGATGGTAATGAAGGAGCTAATTGCTTCCAGTGGATTTTGAAATCGAACTCCAGCCCCCAGTGCTTGGCCAAGGCAGCACGCAAATGGAATATTGATGACCACGGTGAAAATAAGGGAAAATGACCCCGCTCTATGATCAATATGAAAGCCACAGATCTGTGCAGAATGCGTCTCAACAGGCAATATATCCCCCCGGTTTTTATGGATCAGTATACTCTTACCACAGATTTGAGATTGCTGAGGTGCGCAAATATCACCTTGTATCAATTTGCACTCTCATTTATTCATAGCAACCATGTTTTATTGATGGTATCCAATCGCAGTGTGAATGTTTGATTGGTTTTAATTCATGGCAATAATTATTGCAGTTATGATAATTATACTATAAATGGTTAATCGTTTTTCTTTTTATGCTATTTAATTTTTAAGATAGATCCAAATTGTGAGYTGTAAGAAAACTGGGGGAAGTAGAYGCTGCTTAAATGCTCAATCAAAACATAATCACATATTTCTTTTTTTTTATATCATTACCAGTGGCAGAAATGTATTCCTTTATGTGTAAAAATAAACTTGATACTTTATACCATTGGTTTCCAAACTTTGTCTGCCAGATCTCCCTTTGGGATATACAGCGGGTAAAATAAGTATTGAACACGTCACCATTTTTCTCAGTAAATATATTACTAGAGGTGCTAATGACATGAAATGTTCACCAGATGT
>NW_013952616.1:464915-467047 GCF_001266775.1 Austrofundulus limnaeus
CAACATCTGGTGAACATTTCATGTTATTAGCGCCTCTAGTAATATATTTACTGAGAAAAATGTTGACGTGTTCAATACTTATTTTACCCGCTGTAAGAAAATTTCCTCCCCTGCCAAACTCCAACCAACACTCATTGCAGTTTATTTCACATCAAAACCTCTTTTGAACATTAGTGTTAGGTTAACTACAAACACTAAACTGTCCCCAAGTGTAAGTGAAAGTACGAATTTGWCTTGTTTGTCTTTATGTGGCCATGTGATGGATTTGCAACCCGTCCAGGGAGCGTATATGGATTTAAACCAGTGACAGCTTACATTGATATTGAAATAGAGATTTGACATTGAAAAATGTAAAATTGAAAAAAGGAACTTTGAAAAATGAAACATTGAAAAATGAAACACTGAAAAAAACATTGAATTTATTTTGGCATTTTAAAGTAACAATGCAAAAATCTTTTCAATGTTTCATTTTTCAGTGTTTCATTTTTCAATGTCAAATCTCTATTTCAATATCATTGGAAGCTGTCACTGGTTTAACTCCATACATCTTGCCTCTCACGCAATGACAGCTGGAGATAGGCACTAGCTCCTTTGTAACCTGGAACGGAAAAGTGTTTAAAAAATAGATGTTTTTTTTTGTTTTAATTAACATTTTATCAAAGGATGTCTTTTGGATATGACTGCTTTTTATGGCTTTTTTCCCCTACTAAGGTTTTCAAAAATTAAAAAAAAAAAAAGGTTAAACTCCATCTTTTCAGAAAGCATTACCACGACACAGAGAAAACTCTGTAAACCTGTTTTGCAATTTGAACAGTAATCCTTAGATATCCTAATTAAAATAAGGAGGCTAGATGAGAACAGTTGCCATGACAATGACCTCTCTATCTCAGGTCAGGTGAGAGCGAGCGAGATCAGGTTCCTGGAGTAGATTGGGACGATTTCAGTGCTGCAAACCTTGAAAGACAGAGGTCTTTTTTTTTTTTCAGGAAGCTCCTCACATAAACAGACAAAGCTGTACCTGTTAGTCTAAAATTCCACACGAAATAGGTTCAAGGTCCTGAGACAACAGTCCCTAATAGTATAAATATGTGTAAATATATGCTGATAATTTGTTAAACAGTCGTTGCAGTTGGGTTGGACAAACTAGTCCAGTTGAACGGTGACTCAAGTCAGAGCTAGAAGCCAGTATAACCACATTCTCAGGCTATGCATCAATATTTCATTAATCATCTGAAAGAGGTCAGGAAGATGGCTCTGGAAGAGATGATGGAACTGGCGTGTCACAAATTGAGTAACTGCTGCACCATCATTTCAAGTCAATCAGTCGGTTTCTCCATGCACTCGAGGCCTGTTCATTTCCATGGACTCAATGTGGGAGCGTGTAAAAACGGAGGGTATTTGCATACGTTTGTGTGAATACCTCTGTCTCTTCATGTTGCGCTGTCTCAGCTTTAATAACCGGTTTCTATTTATTCTCCTGGCACAGGAATTAAGACTTTCACTTTGCCTTTTGTTGCTTTCCGTATTATTTTCTTTTGTCTCTTTGTTGTGTGAAGACTTATACAGAGGGGAGAATTTCTCCACAACTGGCGTCCCATCCTCCCCCAGCCTCACTCCACTTACCATTTGTTTTCCGTGCAGTGTTTACAGTCACATTTTTTTCATCCGTCTGTATCTTTGCCAGCTCCACAAACATCGCTCCCTCATGTTTGCATATTGCCTGATCCAGCATAACAAAAGGAGCTGTACAGCTCACAGGCCTCGCGTTCTCTGTCCATTTGAGTTTTCATTTCCCCTCTCCAGTGTCTTTTCCTTCCTCTGTTGTCAAGACATATCTGTGACTGCTTGAACAAGAGTGCAGGACACAAGGGGAAATGAAATGACTCATTGAAAATTATTTTCTTATAAGGTGATGACATGGTGACTGTAAGGCACAGAAATGGCTCCAACTTCCAGGTATCCTGGGGGCTAAACAAATCAGAATCTGCTATCACCCTGAAAGATTCAAATAATTATAAAAGTACACCAAAAAAGGATTTTGGGGTGCAGTAACATTTATTTAATTATTCTTTTAAATTTTACAAAAAAAAAATTAAAATTTCTAGACTACTACAATTTACTAAATAAATGAT